>NW_027479105.1:0-225275 GCF_051014685.1 Ptiloglossa arizonensis
TTACACGTTATACGTTATACGTTATGCGTATAGGTTTATACTTTATACTTATACGTTATACGTTATACGTTTTATACGTTATATGTTATACGTTTATAACGTTTAACGGTATACGTTATACCCTGTACGTTATACGTTATACGTTATACTTTATACGTTATACGTTATAGGTTATACGTTACAGGGTATTCGGTTATACGTTATAACGTTATACGTTATACGTTACACGACAGTTGACGTTATACGTTATACGTTATACGTTATACGTTATACGTTATGCGTTATACGTTATACGTTATAGGTCATACTTATACGTAATACGTATATCGTTATACCCTATACGTTATACGTTATACGTTATAAGTTATACGTTATACGTTATACGTTATACGGTTATACGTTATACGTTATACGTTATATCGTTATAGGGTCATACTTATACGTGATACGTCATACGTTAGACGTTTAACGTTATACGTTATATGTTATACGTTATAGCGTTTAACGGAATCGTTTAGTACCCTGTACGTTATACGTTATACGTTATACGTTATACGTTATACGTTATACGGTTATACGTTATACGTTATACGTTATACGTTATACGGTTAGTACGTTATACGTTATAGTCCCTATACGTTATACGTTATTCGGTCATACGTTATACGTTATACGTTATACGTTATACGTTATACGTTATAGCGTTATACGTTATACGTTATACGTTATATGTATACGTTTTACGTTATTCGTTATACTTTCTTCGTTACAGGTTATACGTTATACATATATCGTTATTCGTTATACGGTTATACGGTTATACGTTATACGTTATACTGATACGTTATGCGCTTTCGTTATACGTTATACGTTATCCACTATACGTTATACGTTATACGTTATACGTTATACTGTTATACGCCATACGTTATACCGTTATAGCTTTATACGTTATACGTTATACGTTATACGTTATACGTTATAACGTTATAGGTTATACGTTTTACGTTTACATTATACGCTATACGTTTTACGTTATACGTTATACGTTATAGCGTTATACCGTTATACGTTATAACGTTATACGTTATAGCGTTATACGTTATACGTTATACGTTATACGTTTACGTTTACGTGTTTATACGTATACGTTATACGTTATCGTTTAACGTTATACGTTACGATATACGTTATACGTAATATGTAATACGTCATACCGTTTTACGTTATACGTTATACGTTATACGTTATACGTTATACGTTTATACGTTATACGTTAGACGTTATACGGTTATACGATATACGTTATACGTAATATGTAATACGTCATACGTCATACGTTTATACGTTATACGTTATACGTTATACGTTATACGTTATACGTGATACGTTATGCGCTTTACGTTATACGTTTATACGTTATCACTATACGTTATACTTTATACGTTATACGTAATACGTTATATACGTTATACGTATACGTTATACGTTATACGTTAAACGTTACTACGTTATTCTTTTACGTTATAATCGTTATACGTCATACGTTATACGTTATACGCCATATTGTTATACGTTATACGTTATACGTTATACGTTATACTTATACGTTATACGTTATAGGTTATACGTTATACGTTATAAGTTATACGTTATACGTTATACGTTACACGCTATACGTTATACGTTATAGTCATACGATATACGATATACGTTATACGTTATATGTTATACGTCATACGTTATACGTTATACGTTATACGTTTGTACGTTATACGTTATACGTTACACGTCCATACGTTATACGTTATACGTTATACGTTATACGTTTATACGTTGAACGATATACGTTATTCGTTATACGTTCTTCGTTACACGTTATAACGTTATACGTTTATGCGTTATAGGTTATACTTTATTACGTTATACGTATACTTATACGTTATACGTTATATGTTATACGTTATACGTTTAACGGTATACGTTATACCCAGTACGTATACTTATACGTTATACGTTATACGTTATACGGTATACGTTATACGTTATACGTTATACGTTATACGTTATTCTTATGACGTTACGTATACGTTATAAGCGTTATACGTTATACGTTATACGTTATACGTTATACGTATACTTATAGGTTATACGTTTACAGGTTATACGTATACGTTTATACGTTATACGTTATACGTTACCACGTACTTACGTTATACGTAATACGTTATACGTATACGTTATACGTTTACTTATACGTTATAGGTCATACCTTATACGTAATACGTTTATACGTTATACCCTATACTTATACGTTATACGTTATAAGTTATACGTTATACGTTATACGTTATACGTTATACGTTATACGTATTAGTCATACCTTATACGTGATACGTCATACGTTAGACGTATACGTTATACGTTATATGTTATACGTTTATACGTTATACGTTATACGTTATACGTTATACCTTATACGTTATACGTTATACGTATACGTTTATACGTTATACGTTATACGTTATACGTTATACGTTATACGGGTACACGTTATACGTTATACCCTATACGTTATACTTATTACGTCATACGTTATACGTTATACGTTATAGGGTCATACCTTATACGTGATACGGTCATAGGTTAGACGTTATGCGTTATTACGTTATACCATTATACGCTATACGTTTTACGTTATAGCGTTATACGTTATACGTTATAGCGTTATACGTTATACGTTTATACCGTATACTTATACGTTATACGTTATACTTATTACGTTATACGTTATACTTATACGTTATACGTTTACGTTATACGTTTATACGTTATACGTTATACGTTATACTTATACGTTTATACGTTATACGTTACGTTATACGTTATACGTTATACTGTTATACAGTTTAACGTTATACGTTATATCGTTATACGTTTATACGTTATGACGTTTATACGTTATTTGTTATACGTTTTACGTTTATTCGTTATACTTTCTTCGTTACAGGTTATACGTTATACCATATACGTTATTCGTTATACGTGTATACGTATACTTATACGTTATACGTGATACGTTGTAGCGCTTTTCGTTATACGTTATACGTTATCCACTATACGTTATACGTTATATACGTAATACGTTATACTTTATACGGCCTATACGTTATACTTTTATTACGTTATAGCGTTATAGCGTTATACGTTATACTTATACGTTATAGGTTAGTACGTTATACGTTATACGTTATACGGTATATCGTTATACGGTTTACGTTATACGTTATACGTTATACGTTATACGTTATTCGTTATACGTTCTTCGTTACACGTTATACGTTATACGTTATACGTTATACGTTATACGATATACGTTATACGTTATACGTTAGACGTTATAGGTTCACGTAATACGTTATACGTTATTGGTTATTCGTTATACGGTCTTCGTTCTACAGCGCTAGACGTTATACGTTAGGGTTTATACGTTTATACGTTATATACGTTATACTTATACGTGTTATACGGTATAGACGGTTATACGTTATACGTTATACGTATACGTTATACGTTATACGTTATACGTTATACGTTATACGTTATACAGTTATATCGTTTATACGTTATACTTTATACGTTATACGTTATACGTTATACGTTATAGGTGTACGTTATACGAGTCAGACTATACGTAATACGTTATACGTTTTAGCCCTATACGTTATTACGTTATACGTTATAAGTTATACTCGTTACACGTTATACGTTATTAGGTCATACCTTATACGTGATACTCATACGTTATACCTATACGTTATACGTTATACGTTATACGTTATTACTAGTAGACTTATACGTTATACGTTATACGTTATACGTTATACGTATACGTTATACGTTATACGTTATATCGATGAACGATATACGTTTATTCGTTATTACGTTTTCGTTACACGTTATACGTTATACGATATGCGTTATAGGGTTATACTTTATATGTTATACGTTATACGTTATACGTTATACGTTATTCGTTATACTTTCTTCGTTACAGGTTAGTACGTTATACCATATACGTTATACGTTATTCGTTATACGAGGATACGTCATACGTTATACGTTGTACGTTATAACTTATACGTTATACGTTATACTTTACGTTATACGTTATACGTTATACGTTTTACGTTATTCGTTATCTTTCTTCGTTACAGGGTTATACGTTTATACCTATACGTTATACGTTATACGTTATACGTGATACGTCATTACGTTATACTTGTACGTTATACGTTATACGTTATACGTTATTACGTTTATACGTTATACGTTATACGTTATACGTTTATACGTTATACGTTATACATTATACGTTAGACGTTAGACGTTATAACGTTATACGGTATACGCTATGCGTTATACGCTATACGTTATTCGTCATAGGATATATTGCTATGCGTTATAGGATAAACGTTTATACGTTATACGTTGTGCGTTATACGTTATACGTTATACGTTATACGTTTATACGTCATACGTGTATACGTTATACGTTATACGTTATACGTTATACTTATACGTTTATACGATATACGTTATACGTTATACGTTATACGTTATAGCGTGATGACGTCGTACGTTATAGCGTTTGTACGTCTATACTTCTACGTTATACGTTATACGTTATACGTTATACGTTATACGTTATACGCTATACGTCTATACGTTATACGTTATACGTTATACGTATACGTTATTACGTTATACGTTATACGTTATTACGTTATACGTTATACGTTATACGTTTATACGTGTTACGTTATACTTATACGTTATACGTTATACGTTTATACGTTATACGTTATATTCGGTATACGTTTAATACGTTAGACTTAGACGTTATACGTTATACGGTATACGCTATGCTGTTATACGCTATACGTTATTCGTCATAGGATATATGCTATGCGTTATAGGATAGTACTTTATACGTTTATACGTTATATCGTTATACGTTAATACGTTATACGTTATACGTTATACGTTTATACATTATACGTTAGACGTTAGACGTTATACGTTATACGGTATTACGTTATACGGTATACGTTATACGTTTTACGTTATTCGTTATACATTCTTCGTGTTACAGGTTATACATTATACCATATACGTTATACGTTTATACGTTATATCGTGATACGTTTATACGTTATACGTTATACGTTATACGGTATACGTTTATACGTTATACCTTATACATTAGACGTTAGACGTTAGAGACGTTATACGTTTATACGGTATACGCTATGCGTTATACGCTATACGTTATTCGTCATAGGATTATTGCTATGCGTTATAGGATATACGTTATACGTTATACGTTGTGTCGTTACTATCGTTATACGTTATACGTTATACGTTATACGTCATACGCGATACGTTATACGTTATACGTTATACGATATACGTTATACGAATACTTTATACGTATACGTTATACGTTATGCGGTATACATTATACGTTAGACGTTATGAACGTTATACGTTATACGTTATACGGTATACGTTATACGTTATACGTTTTACGTTATTCGTTTATACATTCTTCGTTACAGGTTATACATTATACCATATACGTTATACGTTATACTTATACGTTATACGTTATACGTTTAGTACGTTACACGTATTACACGGTTATACGTAATACGTTATACGTTATACGTTATACGTTATACGTTATACGTTATACGTTTACGTTATACGTTATTATACGTTATACGTTATACGTTATCGTTATACGTTATACGTTATTACGTATACATGATACGTCGTACGTTATACTTTGTACGTTCTACGTTCTACGTTATACGTTATACGTTATACGTTATACGTTATACGTTATACGTTATACGTTATACGTATACGTTATACGTTATACGTTATACGTTTATACGTTTTACGTTATACGTTATAACGTTATACGTTATACGTTATACGTTTATAGCGTTTATACGTTATACGTTATACGTTTATACGTTATACGGTATACGTTATTACGTTATACGTTATACGTTATTACGTTATACGTTATACGTTATAACGTTATACGTTATACGTTATACGTTATACGTTATACGTTAAACGTTATACGTTATACGTTATACGTTATACATTATAACTTTAGACGTTAGACGTTATACGTTTATACGGTATACGCTATGCGTTATTCGCTATACTTATTCGTCATAGCGTATATGCTATGCGTTATAGGATATAACGTTATACGTTATACGTTGCGTTATACGTTATACGGTTAATACGTTATACGTTATACGTTCATACGTTATACGTTAAGTACGTTAGTACGTTTATACGTTATACGTTATACGATTATACGTTATACGTTTATACTTATACGTGATACGTCCGTACGTTATACGTTGTACGTTATACGTTCTACGTTATACGTTCGTTATACGTTATACGTTATACGTTATACGTTATACGTTATACGTATATACGTTATACGTTATACGTTATACGTTATACTTATACGTTATTACGTTATTACGTTAGACGTTAGACGTTATACGTTATACGGTATACGCTATTGCGTTATACGCAATACGTTATTCGGTCATAGGATATATGCTATGCGTTATAGGGATATACGTTATACGCTATACGTTATACGTTATACGTTATACGTTATACGTTATACGTTATACGTTATACATTATACGTTTAGACGTTAGACGTTATACGTTATAACGTTTATACCGTTATACGTTATACGTTATACGTTTTACGTTATTCGTTATACATTCTTCGTTACAGGTTATAACATTATACCATATACGTTATACGTTATGACTTATACGTGATACGTTATACGTTATACGTATACGTTTACGTTTATACGTTATACGTTATACGTTACACGTTACACGTTATACTTATACGTTATACGTATACTTATACGTTATACGTTATACGTTATACGTTATACGTTATGACGTTATACGTTATACGTTATAGCTTAAACGTTATAACGTTATACGTATACGTGATACGTTCGTACGTTATAACTTTGTACGTTCTACGTGCTAACGTTATACGTTATACGTATACGTTATTACGTTATACGTTATACGTTATACGTTATAGCGTTATACGTATACGTTATTACGTTTAATACATTATACGTTAGACGTTAGACGTTATACGTTAGTACGTATACGTTCATACGTTATACGTTATACGTTTAACGTTATTCGTTAGAACATTCTTCGTTACAGGTTATACATTATACCATATACGTTATACGTTATACGTTTATACGTGATACGTTATACGTTATACGTTATACGTTATACGTTATACGTTATACGTTATACGTTACACGTTACACGTTACTTTATACGTTATACGTTATACGTTATACGTTATAACGTTATACGTTATACGTTATAGCTGTTATACGTTATACGTTATACGTTATACAGTATACGTTATAAGCTTATACGTTATACGTGTATACGTGAGTACGTCGAGTACGTTATAGCACGTTTGCGTTATACGTTTCTACGTTATACGTTTACGTTATACGTTATACGTTATACGTTTATACGTTTAGTACGTTATACGTTATACGTTATACGTTATACGTTATACGTTATACGTTAGTAGACTTATACGTTTATAGCGCTATGCGTTATACGCTATACGTTATTATCATAGTATATGCTATGCGTTATTAGGATATTACGTTATACGTATACGTTATACGTTATACGTTATACGTTATACGTTATACGTTATACGTTATACCATTATAACGTGTAGACGTTAGACGTTATACGTTATTACGTTATACGTTTATATACGTTATACGTTATACGTTTTACGTGATTCGTTATACATTCTTCGTTACAGGTTATGACATTATACCATATACGATTATATCTTATACGTTATACGTGATACGTTATACGTTATACGTCTATACGTTATACGGTATACGGTTATACGTTTATACCTTATACATTATACGTTAGACGTTAGACGTTATACGTTATACGGTATACGCTATGCGTTATACGCTATACGTTATTCGTCATAGGAATATATTGCTATGCCGTTATAGGATATTCGTTATACGTTATACGTTGTGCGTTAATACGTTATACGTTATACGTTATACGTTATACGTTCATACGCTATACGTTATACGTTATTACGTTATACGTTATACGTTCATACGTTATACGTATACGTTAGTTTACGTTATGCGTTATACATTATACGATTAGACGTTAGACTTATACGTTATACGTTATACGTTATACGGTTATACGTTATACGTTTACGTTATTCGTTATACATTCTTCGTTACAGTTATACATTATACCAGATACGTTTAGACGTTATACGTATACGTTATACGTTTATACGTTATACGTTACACGTTACACGTTATAACGTTATACGTTATACGTTATACGTTATACGTTATACGTTATACGTTATACGTTATACGTTATACGTTATACGTTATACGTTATACGTATACGTTATACTTTATACGGTTATACGTTATACATGATTACGGTCGTACGTTATACTTTGTACGTTCTACGTTCTACGTTTATACGTTATACTTATACGTTATACGTTTATACGTTTACGTTATACGTTATACGTATACGTATACGTTATCGTTATACGTTATACTTTATACGTTATACGTTATACGTTATACGTTATACGTTATAACGTTATACGTTTATACGTTATACGTTATACGTTATACGTTATACGTTATACGTTATACGTTAGTACGTTATACGTTTATACGTTATACGTATATACGTTATACGTTTATAGCGTTATACTTTATAACTTATACGTTATAACGTTATACGTTATACGTTATACGTTTAAACGTTATACGTTATACGTTATACGTTATACATTATACGTTAGACGTTAGACGTTATACGTTATAACGGTATACCTATGCGTTATACGCTATAACGTTATTCGTCATAGCGTATATGCTATGCGTTATAGGATATACGTTATACGTTATACGGTTGTGCGTTATACGTTATACGTTATATCGTTATACGTTATACGTCATACGTTATACGTTATACGTTATACGTTATACGTTATACGTTTATACGATATACGTTATACGTTATACGTTATACGTTATACGTGATACGTCGTACGTATATACGGTTGTACGTTATAACGTTCTACGTTATACGTTATACGTTATACGTTATACGTTTATACGTTATATGTTATAACGTTTTACGTTATTCGTTATACTTTCTTCGTTACAGGTTATACGTTATACCATAGTAGCGTTATTCGTTATACGTTAATACGTTATACGTTATACGTTATACGTGATACGTTATGCGCTTTTCGTTATACGTTATACGTTATCCACTATACGTTATTACGTTATTCGTAATACGTTATACTTTATAACGCCATAACGGTTATACGTTATACGTTATACGTTATACGTTATACGTTATACGTTATACGTTATAGGTTATTACGTTATACGTTATAGCGTTATACGGTATACGTTATACGGTTATACGTTATACGTTATACGTTATACGTTATACTTATTCGTTTATACGGTCTTCGTTACACGTTATACGTTATATCGTTATACGTTATACGTTATACGATATACGTTATACGTTATACGTTAGACGTGTTATAGGTTTCACTGTAATACGTTATACGTTATTGGTTATTCGTTATACGTTCTTCGTTACACGCTAGACGTTATACGTTATGGGTATACGTTTATACGTTATACGTTATACGTTTATAACGTTATACGTTATACGTTATACGTTATACGTTATACGTTATACGTTATACGTATACTTATACGTTAGTACTTATATGTTATATCGTTTTTACGTTATTCGTTATACTTTCTTCGTTACAGGTTATACGTTATACCATATACGTTTATTCGTTATACGTTATAAGTTAGTACGTTATACGTTATACGTGATACGTTATTGCGCTTTTCGTTATACGTTATACGTTATCCACTATACGTTATACGTTTATACGTTATACGTTATACTTTATACCCATACGTTATACGTTATACGTTATACGGTTATACGTTATACGTTATACGTTTATACGTATAAGTACGTTATAGTTATACGTTATACGTTATACATTATACGCTATACGTTTTACGTTTTACGTTATACGTTATACTTATACGTATACGTTATACGTTATACGTTATACGTTATACGTTTATCGTTATACGTTATACGTTATACGTTATACGTTATACGTTATATCGTTATTACGTATACGTTATACGTTATACGATATACGTTATACGTAAATATTAATACGTCATACGTTTTTACGTTATACGTTATACGTTATACGTTATACGTTATACGTTATACGTTATACGTTAGACGTTATAGCGTTTATACGATATACGTTATACGAAATATGTAATACGTCATACGTCATACGTTATACGTTATACTTATACGTTATACGTTATACTGATACGTGATTCTTTATGCGCTTTACGTTATACGTTATACGTTATCCACTATCGTTATACGTTATACGTTATACGTATTACGTTTATACGGTTTAGTAACGTTTACGTTATACGTTATACGTTATACGTTAAACGTTATAACGTTTACGTTTATACGTTATACGTCATGACGTTATACGTTATACGCCATATGTTATATACGTTATACGTTATACGTTATACGTTATACGTTATTACGTTATACGTTATAGGTTATACGTTATACGGGTTATAAGTTATTTATCGTTATAACGTTTATATCTTTACTCGCTATACGTTATACGTTATAGGGCATGACGATATACGATATACGTATACGGTTATATGTTATAACGTCATACGTTATACTTTATAGCGTTATACGTTGTTCGTTATACGTTATACGTTACACGTCATACGGTTATACGTTATACGTTATACGTTATACGTTATACTTGTGAACGATATACGTTATTCGTTATACGTTCTTCGTTACACGTTATACGTTATACGTTATGCGTTATAGGATACTTTATACTTTATACGTTATACGTTATACGTTATAGACGTTATATGTTATACTTATACGTTTAACGGTATATACTTTTTACCCAGTACGTATACTTTATACGTTATACGTTTATACGTTTATACGTTATACGTTTATACGTTATACGTTTATACGTTATACGTTATACGTTATACGTTATACGTTATACGGTTATACTTTATACGTTATACGTTTATACGTTATACGTTATACGTTTATAGGTTATACGTTTACAGTTTATAACGTATACGTTATACGTTATACGTTATACGTTACACGACATACGTTATACGTAATACGTTATACGTTATACGGTTATACGTTATACGTTATACGTTATAGTCATACCTTATACGTAATACGTTATACGTGTAAACCCTATACGTTAGCGTTATACCGTATAAGTTATACGTAACGTTTATACGTATTACGTATAAGCGTTATACGTTATAGGTCATACCTTATACGTGATACGTCATACGTTTAGACGTTATACGTTATAGCGTTTATGTTATACGTTAGTACGTTATACTTATACGTTATACGTTATACCTATACGTTATAACTTTATACGTTATACGTTTATACGTTATACGTTATACGTTATACGTTATACGTTATAACGGTTACACGTTATACGTTATACCCTATACGTTATACGTTATACGTCATACGTTATACGTTATACGTTATAGGTCATACCTTATACGTGATATCGGTCATAGGTTAGACGTTATGCGTTATACGTTATACATATATTACGTCTATTACGTTTTACGTTATACGTTATACGTTATACGTTATAACGTTATACGTTATAACTTATTACGTTATACGTTATACGTTATAGACGTTATACGTTATACGTGATATCGTTATACGTTATACGTAGATACGTTATTACGTTTATACGTTATACGTTATACGTTATACGTTATACGTTTATACGTTATACGTTATACGTTATACGTTATACGTTATACGTTATACGTTATACGTTATACGTTATACGTTATAGCGGTTATACGTTTATACTGTTATAACGTTATACGTTTATATGTTATACGTTTTACGTTATTCGTTATACTTTCTTCGTTACAGGTTATGCGTTATACCATATACGTTATTCGTTATAACGTTATACGTTAGTACGTTATACGTTATAGCGTGATACGTTATGCGCTTTTCGTTATACGTTTATACGTTATCCACTATACGTTATACGTTATACGTAATACGTTATACTTTATACGCCATACGTTTATACGTTATACGTTATACGTTATACGTTATTACGTTATACGTTATACGTTATATGGTTATACGTTATACGTTATAGCGTTATTACGGTATACGTTATACGTTTTACGTTATACGTTATACGTTATACGTTATACTTATTCGTTATACGTTCTTCGTTACACGTTATACGTATACGTTATACGTTATATCCGTTTATACGTAACTATACTTTATACTGTTATACGTTAGACCGTTATAGGGTTTCACGTAATACGTTATACGTTATTGGTTATTCGTTATACGTTCTTCGTTACCACGCTAGACGTTATACGTTATGGGTTATACGTTATACGTTATACGTTATACGTTATACGTTTATACGTTATACGTTATACGTTATACGTATACGTTATACGTTATACGTTATACGTTATACGTTATACGTTATACATTATACGGTTATAACGTTATACGTTATACGTGGTATACGTTATACGTTATTTCGTTTATACGTTATACGTTATACGTTTATAGTCATACCTTATACGTAATACGTTATACGTTATATCCCTATACGTTATATCGTTATACGTTATAAGTTATACGTTATACGTTACACGTTATACGTTATACGTTATAGTCATACCTTATACGTGATACGTTATACGTATACCCTAATACGTAGTTATAACGTTATACGTTATACGTATACGTTATACGTTATACGTTATACGTTATACGTTTTATAACGTTATACGTTATACGTTATACGTTATAACGTATGAACGTTATACTTATTCGTTATACGTTTTCGTTACACGTATACGTTATACGATATGCGTATAGGTTTATACTTTATATGTTATACGTTATACGTTATAGCGTTATACGTTATTCGTTATACTTTCTTCGTTACTAGTTTATACGTTATACAGATTACGTTATACGTTATACGTTAGACGGGATACGTCATACGTATAACGTTGTACGTTATTCGTTATACTTTATACGTTATACGTTATACGTTTATACGTTATACTTATACGTTTTACGTTATTCGTTATACTTTCTTCGTTACACGGTTATACGTTATACGATATACGTATACGTTATACGTTATACGTGATACTCTTACGTTATACGTTGTACGTTATACGTTATACGTTATACGTTATACGTATACGTTATACGTTATACGTTATAACGTTATACGTTATACGTTTATACATTATACGTTAGACGTTAGACGTTATCGTTATACGGTATACGCTATGCGTTATACGCTATACGTTATTCGTCATAGGATATATGCTATGCGTTATAGGATATACGTTATACTGTTATGACGTTGTGCGTTATACGTTATAACGTTATACGTTATACGTTATACGTCATACGTTATACGTTATACGTTATACGTTATAACGTTATACGTTATACGTTATACGATATAACGTTATACGTTATACTTATACGTTATAACGTGATACGTCGTACGTATTACGTTGTACGTTATACGTTCTAGCGGTATACGTTTATACGTTATACGTATACGTTATACGTATACGCTATACGTTATGACGTTATACGTTATAACGTTATACGTTATACGTTATACGTTTATACGTTATACGTTATACGTTTTACGTTATACGTTATACGTTATACGTTATACGTTATACGTTATACGTTATAACGTTAACGTTATACGTTATACGTATACGTTATACGTTATACGTTAGACGTTAGACGTTATACGTTATACGGTATTCGCTTGGCGTTATACGCTATACGTTATTCGTCATAGGATATATGCTATGCGTTATAGATTATGACGTTATTACGTTATATACGTTATACGTATACGTTATACGTTATACGTTATAACGTTATACGTTATACATTATACGTAGACGTTAGACGTTATACGTTATACGTTATACGTTATACGTATACGTTATACGTTTTACGTTATTCGTTTATACATTCTTCGTTACAGGTTATACATTAACCAGATACGTTATACGTTATACGTTATACGTGATACGTATACGTTATACGTTATACGTTATAGCGGTATACGTATACGTTATACCTATACATTATACGTTAGACGTTAGACGTTATACTTATACGGTATACGCTATGCGTTATACGCTATACGTTATCGTCATAGGATATAGGCTATGCGTTATAGGATATACGTTATACGTTATACGTTGTGCGTTATACGTATACGTTATACGTTATACGTTATACGTCATAAGCTATACGTTATACGTTATACGTTATACGTTATACGTTATACGATATACGTTATACGTTATACGTTATACGTTATGCGTTATACATTATACGACGTAGACGTTATACGTTATACGTTATACGTTATAACGTTATACGGTATACGTTATACGTTTACGTTATTCGTTTATACATTCTTCGGTTACAGGTTATACATTATACCATATACGTTATACGTTATACGTTATACGTTATACGTTATACGTTATACGTTACCGTTACACGTTATAGCGTGTTATACGTTATACTTATACGTTATACGTTAGTACGTTATACGTTATAACGTTATTCGTTATAACGTTATACGTTATACGTTATACGTTATACGTTATACGTATACGTTATAGCGTTATACATGATACGTCGTACGTTATACTTTGTACGTCGACGTTCTACGTTTATACGTTATACGTTATACGTTATACGTTATACGTTATACGTTATACGTTATAACGTTTATACCGTTAGTACGTTATACGTTTATACGTTATTACGTTATACGTTATACGTTATACGTTATACGTTATAACGTTAACGTATAACGTATAACGTATAACGTATTAACGTATAACGTATAACGTATAACGTATAACGTATAACGTATAACGTATAACGTATAACGTATAACGTATAACGTATAACGTATAACGTATAACGTATAACGTATAACGTATAACGTAGAACGTAGAACGTACAAAGTAATAACGTACGACGTATCATGTATAACGTATAACGTATAACGTATAACGTATAACTATAACGTATAACGTATAACGTATAACTATAACGTATAACGTATAACGTATAACGTATAACGTATAACGTATAACGTATAACGTATAACGTGTAACGTGTAACGTATAACGTATAACGTATAACGTATAACGTATAACGTATAACGTATATGGTATAATGTATAACCTGTAACGAAGAATGTATAACGAATAACGTAAAACGTATAACGTATAACGTATAACGTATAACGTATAACGTATAACGTCTAACGTCTACGTATAATGTATAACGCATAACGTATAACGTATAACGTAGTACGTATATCGTATAACGTATAACGTATAACGTATAACGTATAACGTATAGCGTATGACGTATAACGTATAACGTATAACGTATAACGTATAACGCACAACGTATAACGTATAACGTATATCCTATAACGCATAGCATATATCCTATGACGAATAACGTATAGCGTATAACGCATAGCGTATACCGTTATAACGTATAACGTCTAACGTCTAACGTATAATGTATAAGGTATAACGTATAACGTATACCGTATAACGTATAACGTATAACGTATAACGTATCACGTATAACGTATAACGTATAACGTATATGGTATAATGTATAACCTGTAACGAAGAATGTATAACGAATAACGTAAAACGTATAACGTATAACGTATAACGTATAAACGTATAACGTATAACGTCTAACGTCTAACGTATAATGTATAACGTATAACGTATAACGTATAACGTATAACGTATAACGTATAACGTATAACGTATAACGTATATCCTATAACGCATAGCATATATCCTATGACGAATAACGTATAGCGTATAACGCATAGCGTATACCGTATAACGTATAACGTCTAACGTCTAACGTATAACGTATAACGTATAACGTATAACGTATAACGTATAACGTATAACGTATAACGTATAACGTATAACGTATAACGTATAACGTATAACGTATAACGTATAACGTATAACGTATAACGTATAACGTATAACGTATAACGTATAACGTATAACGTATAACGTATAGCGTATAACGTATAACGTATAACGTATAACGTATAACGTATAACGTAGAACGTATAACGTACAACGTATAACGTACGACGTATCACGTATAACGTATAACGTATAACGTATAACGTATATCGTATAACGTATAACGTATAACGTATAACGTATAACGTATAACGTATAACGTATGACGTATAACGTATAACGTATAACGTATAACGTATAACGCACAACGTATAACGTATAACGTATATCCTATAACGCATAGGCATATATCCTATGACGAATAACGTATAGCGTATAACGCATAGCGTATACCGTATAACGTATAACGTCTAACGTCTAACGTATAATGTATAACGTATAACGTATAACGTATAACGTATAACGTATAACGTATAACGTATAACGTATAACGTATAACGTATAACGTACAACGTATAACGTATGACGTATCACGTATAACGTATAACGTATAACGTATATGGTATAACGTATAACCTGTAACGAAGAAAGTATAACGAATAACCGTAAAACGTATAACGTATAACGTATAACGTATAACGTATAACGTATAACGTATAACGTATAACGTACAACGTATAACGTATGACGTATCCCGTATAACGTATAACGTATAACGTATATGGTATAACGTATAACCTGTAACGAAGAAAGTATAACGAATAACGTATAACGTATAACGTATAACGTATAACATATAAAGTATAACCTATAACGCATATCGTATAACGTATAACGTGTAACGAAAAAACGTATAACGAATAACGTATATCGTTCATCGTATAACGTATAACGTATAACGTATAACGTATAACGTATAACGTATAACGTATAACGTATAACGTATAACGTATAACGTATAACGTTATAACGTATAACGTATAGGGTATAACGTATAACGTATCACGTATAAGGTATGACCTATAACGTATAACGTATAACGTGTAACGTATAACGTATAACTTATAACGTATAACGTATAACGTATAGGGTATAACGTATAACGTATTACGTATAAGGTATGACCTATAACGTATAACGTATAACGTATAACGAATAACGTATAACGTATAACGTATAACGTATAACGTATAACGTATAATGTATAACGTATAACGGTATAACGTATAACGTATAACGTATAACGTATAACGTATAACGTATAACGTATAACGTATAACGTATAACGTATAACGTATAGACGTATAACGTATAACCCATAACGTTATAACGTCTAGCGTGTAACGAAGAACGTATAACGAATAACCAATAACGTATAACGTATTACGTGAAACCTATAACGTCTAACGTATAACGTATAACGTATATCGTATAACGTATAACGTATAACGTATAACGTATAACGTGTAACGAAGAACGTATAACGAATAACGTATAACGTATAACGTATAACGTATAACGTAAAACGTATAACGTATACCGTATAACGTATAACGTATAACGTATAACTATAACGTATAACGTATAACGTATTAACGTATAACGTATAGACGTATAACGTATAACGTATGGCGTATAAAGTATAACGTATTACGTATAACGTATAACGTATAGTGGGATAACGTATAACGTATAACGAAAAGCGCATTAACGTATCACGTATAACGTATAACGTATAACGTATAACGTATAACGAATAACGTATATGGTATAACGTATAACCTGGTAACGAAGAAAGTATAACGAATAACGTAAAACGTAACATATAACGTATAACGTATAACGTATAACGTATAACGTATAACGTATAACGTATAACGTATAACGTATAACGTATAACGTATAACGTATAACGTATAACGTATAACGTATAACGTATAACGTATAACGTATAACGTATAACGTATAACGTATAACGTATAACGTATAACGTATAACGTATAACGTATAACGTATAACGTATAACGTATAACGTATAACGTATAACGTATAACGTATAACGTATAACGTATAACGTATAACGTATAACGTAAAACGTATAGCGTATAATGTATAACGTATAACGCATAACGTCTAACCTATGACGTATCACGTATAAGGTATGACCTATAACGTATAACGTATAACGTATGACGTATAACGTATAACGTATAGGGTATAACGTATAACGTGTACCGTATAACGTATAACGTATAACGTATAACGTATAACGTATAACGTATAACGTATAACGTATAACGTATAAGGTATAACGTATAACGTATAACGTATAACGTATAACGTATAACATATAACGTATAACGTATAACGTCTAACGTATGACGTATCACGTATAAGGTATGACCTATAACGTATAACGTATAACGTATAACGTATAACGTATAACGTATAACTTATAACGTATAACGTATAACGTATAGGGTATAACGTATAACGTATTACGTATAAGGTATGACCTATAACGTATAACGTATAACGTATAACGTATAACGTATAACGTATTACGTATAACGTATGTCGTGTAACGTATAACGTATAACGTATAACGTATAACGTATAACCTGTAACGTATAACCTATAACGTATAACGTATAACGTATAACGTATAACGTATAACGTATAACGTATAACGTATAACGTATAACGTATAACGTATAACGTATAACGTATAACGTATAACGTATAACGTATAACGTATAACGTATAACGTATAACGTATAACGTACTGGGTATAACGTATACCGTTAAACGTATAACGTATAACATATAACGTATAACGTATAACGTATAACGTATAACGTATAAAGTATAACCTATAACGCATAACGTATAACGTATAACGTGTAACGAAGAACGTATAACGAATAACGTATATCGTTCAACGTATAACGTATAACGTATAACGTATAACGTATAACGTATGACGTGTAACGTATAACGTATAACGTACAACGTATAACGTATAACGTATAACGTATGACGTATAACATATAACGTATAACGTATATCGTATATCGTATGACCTATAACGTATAACGTATAGCGTGTAACGTATAACGTATAACGTATAACTTATAACGTATAACGTATAACCTATAACGTATAACGTATAACGTATAACGTATAACGTATAACGTATAACGTATAACATATGGCGTATAACGTATAACGTATGACGTATAACGTATAACGTAAAACGTATAACGTTTAACGTATAACGTATAACGTATAACGTATAACGTATAACGTATAACGTATTACGTATAACGTATAACGTATAACGTATAGTGGATAACGTATAACGTATAACGTAAAGCGCATAACGTATCACGTATAACGTATAACGTATAACGTATAACGTATAACGTATAACGTATGACGTATGACGTATTACATATTACGTATAACGTATATCGTATAACGTATAACGTCTAACGTATAACGTATAACGTATAACGTATAACGTATAACGTATAACGTATAACGTAAAACGTATGACGTATTACATATTACGTATAACGTATATCGTATAACGTATAACGTATAACGTATAACGTATAACGTATAACGTATAACGTATAACGTATAACGTATAACGTATAACGTATAACGTATAACGTATAACGTATAACGTATAACGTATAACGTATAACGTATAACGTATAACGTATAACGTAAAACGTATAGCGTATAATGTATAACGTATAACGTATAACCTATAACGTATAACGTATAACGTATAACGTATAACGTATAACGTATAACGTATAACGTATAACGTATGGCGTATAAAGTATAACGTATAACGTATAACGTATAACGTATAGTGGATAACGTATAACGTATAACGAAAAGCGCATAAACGTATCACGTATAACGTATAACGTATAACGTATAACGTATAACGAATAACGTATATGGGTATAACGTATAACCTGTAACGAAGAAGTATAACGAATAACGTAAAACGTATAACATATAACGTATAACGTATAACGTATAACGTATAACGTATAACGTATAACGTATAACGTATAACGTATAACGTATAACGTATAACGTATAACGTATAACGTATAACGGTATAACCCATAACGTATAACGTCTAGCGTGTAACGAAGAACGTATAACGAATAACCAATAACGTATAACGTATTACGTGAAACCTATACGTCTAACGTATAACGTATAACTGTATATCGTATAACGTATAACGTATAACGTATAACGTATAACGTGTAACGAAGATCGTATAACGAATAACGTATAACGTATAACGTATAACGTATAACGTAAAACGTATAACGTATACCGATAACGTATAACGTATAACGTATAACCTATAACGTATAACGTATAACGTATAACGTATAACGTATAACGTATAACGTATAACGTATGGCGTATAAAGTATAACGTATTACGTATAACGTATAACGTATAGTGGATAACGTATAACGTATAACGAAAAGCGCATAACGTATCACGTATAACGTATAACGTATAACGTATAACGTATAACGAATAACGTATATGGTATACGTATAACCTGTAACGAAGAAAGTATAACGAATAACGTAAAACGTATAACATATAACGTATAACGTATAACGTATAACGTATAACGTATAACGTAGAACGTATAACGTACAACGTATAACGTACGACGTATCACGTATAACGTATAACGTATAACGTATAACGTATATCGTATAACGTATAACGTATAACGTATAACGTATAACGTATAACGTATGACGTATAACGTATAACGTATAACGTATAACGTATAACGCACAACGTATAACGTATAACGTATATCCTATAACGCATAGCATATACGCTATGACGAATAACGTATAGCGTATAACGCATAGCGTATACCGTATAACGTATAACGTCTAACGTCTAACGTATAATGTATAACGTATAACGTATAACGTATAACGTTTAACGTATAACGTATAACGTATAACGTATAACGTATAACGTATAACGTATAACGTATAACGTATAACGTATAACGTATAACGTATAACGTATAACGTATAACGTATAACGTATAACGTATAACGTATAACGTATAACGTATAACGTATAACGTATAACGTATAACGTATAACGTATAACGTATAACGTATAACGTATAACGTATAACGTATAACGTATAACGTATAACGTATAACGTATAACGTATAACGTATAACGTATAACGTATAACGTATAACGTATAACGTATAACGTAGAACGTAGAACGTACAAAGTATAACGTACGACGTATCATGTATAACGTATAACGTATAACGTATAACGTATAACGTATAACGTATAACGTATAACGTATAACGTATAACGTATAACGTATAACGTATAACGTATAACGTATAACGTATAACGTATAACGTATAACGTGTAACGTGTAACGTATAACGTATAACGTATAACGTATAACGTATAACGTATAACGTATATGGTATAATGTATAACCTGTAACGAAGAATGTATAACGAATAACGTAAAACGTATAACGTATAACGTATAACGTATAACGTATAACGTATAACGTCTAACGTCTAACGTATAATGTATAACGCATAACGTATAACGTATAACGTATAACGTATATCGTATAACGTATAACGTATAACGTATAACGTATAACGTATAGCGTATGACGTATAACGTATAACGTATAACGTATAACGTATAACGCACAACGTATAACGTATAACGTATATCCTATAACGCATAGCATATATCCTATGAC
Organism: Ptiloglossa arizonensis; assembly: GCF_051014685.1. NCBI lineage: Eukaryota > Metazoa > Arthropoda > Insecta > Hymenoptera > Colletidae > Ptiloglossa > Ptiloglossa arizonensis. The sequence goes on from NW_027479105.1 coordinate 22,245, forward strand.
GAATAACGTATAGCGTATAACGCATAGCGTATACCGTATAACGTATAACGTCTAACGTCTAACGTATAATGTATAAGGTATAACGTATAACGTATACCGTATAACGTATAACGTATAACGTATAACGTATCACGTATAACGTATAACGTATAACGTATATGGTATAATGTATAACCTGTAACGAAGAATGTATAACGAATAACGTAAAACGTATAACGTATAACGTATAACGTATAACGTATAACGTATAACGTCTAACGTCTAACGTATAATGTATAACGTATAACGTATAACGTATAACGTATAACGTATAACGTATAACGTATAACGTATAACGTATATCCTATAACGCATAGCATATATCCTATGACGAATAACGTATAGCGTATAACGCATAGCGTATACCGTATAACGTATAACGTCTAACGTCTAACGTATAACGTATAACGTATAACGTATAACGTATAACGTATAACGTATAACGTATAACGTATAACGTATAACGTATAACGTATAACGTATAACGTATAACGTATAACGTAGAACGTATAACGCACAACGTATAACGTACGACGTATCACGTATAACGTATAACGTATAACGTATAACGTATATCGTATAACGTATAACGTATAACGTATAACGTATAACGTATAACGTATAACGTATAACGTATAACGTATAACGTATAACGTATAACGTGTAACGTGTAACGTATAACGTATAACGTATAACGTATAACGTATAACGTATAACGTATAACGTATCACGTATAACGTATAACGTATAACGTATATGGTATAATGTATAACCTGTAACGAAGAATGTATAACGAATAACGTAAAACGTATAACGTATAACGTATAACGTATAACGTATAACGTATAACGTCTAACGTCTAACGTATAATGTATAACGTATAACGTATAACGTATAACGTATAACGTATAACGTATAACGTATAACGTATAACGTATAACGTATAACGTATAACGTAGCACGTAGAACGTACAAAGTATAACGTACGACGTATCACGTATAACGTATAACGTATAACGTATAACGTATAACGTATAACGTATAACGTATAACGTATAACGTATAACGTATAACGTATAACGTATAACGTATAACGTATAACGTATAACGTATAACGTGTAACGTGTAACGTATAACGTATAACGTATAACGTATAACGTATAACGTATAACGTATAACGTATCACGTATAACGTATAACGTATAACGTATATGGTATAATGTATAACCTGTAACGAAGAATGTATAACGAATAACGTAAAACGTATAACGTATAACGTATAACGTATAACGTATAACGTATAACGTCTAACGTCTAACGTATAATGTATAACGTATAACGTATAACGTATAACGTATAACGTATAACGTATAACGTATAGCGTATAACGTATATCCTATAACGCATAGCATATATCCTATGACGAATAACGTATAGCGTATAACGCATAGCGTATACCGTATAACGTATAACGTCTAACGTCTAACGTATAACGTATAACGTATAACGTATAACGTATAACGTATAACGTATAACGTATAACGTATAACGTATAACGTATAACGTATAACGTATAACGTATAACGTATAACGTAGAACGTATAACGTACAACGTATAACGTACGACGTATCACGTATAACGTATAACGTATAACGTATAACGTATATCGTATAACGTATAACGTATAACGTATAACGTATAACGTATAACGTATGACGTATAACGTATAACGTATAACGTATAACGTATAACGCACAACGTATAACGTATAACGTATATCCTATAACGCATAGCATATACGCTATGACGAATAACGTATAGCGTATAACGCATAGCGTATACCGTATAACGTATAACGTCTAACGTCTAACGTATAATGTATAACGTATAACGTATAACGTATAACGTTTAACGTATAACGTATAACGTATAACGTATAACGTATAACGTATAACGTATAACGTATAACGTATAACGTATAACGTATAACGTATAACGTATAACGTATAACGTATAACGTATAACGTATAACGTATAACGTATAACGTATAACGTATAACGTATAACGTATAACGTATAACGTATAACGTATAACGTATAACGTATAACGTATAACGTATAACGTATAACGTATAACGTATAACGTATAACGTATAACGTATAACGTATAACGTATAACGTATAACGTAGAACGTAGAACGTACAAAGTATAACGTACGACGTATCATGTATAACGTATAACGTATAACGTATAACGTATAACGTATAACGTATAACGTATAACGTATAACGTATAACGTATAACGTATAACGTATAACGTATAACGTATAACGTATAACGTATAACGTATAACGTGTAACGTGTAACGTATAACGTATAACGTATAACGTATAACGTATAACGTATAACGTATATGGTATAATGTATAACCTGTAACGAAGAATGTATAACGAATAACGTAAAACGTATAACGTATAACGTATAACGTATAACGTATAACGTATAACGTCTAACGTCTAACGTATAATGTATAACGCATAACGTATAACGTATAACGTATAACGTATATCGTATAACGTATAACGTATAACGTATAACGTATAACGTATAGCGTATGACGTATAACGTATAACGTATAACGTATAACGTATAACGCACAACGTATAACGTATAACGTATATCCTATAACGCATAGCATATATCCTATGACGAATAACGTATAGCGTATAACGCATAGCGTATACCGTATAACGTATAACGTCTAACGTCTAACGTATAATGTATAAGGTATAACGTATAACGTATACCGTATAACGTATAACGTATAACGTATAACGTATCACGTATAACGTATAACGTATAACGTATATGGTATAATGTATAACCTGTAACGAAGAATGTATAACGAATAACGTAAAACGTATAACGTATAACGTATAACGTATAACGTATAACGTATAACGTCTAACGTCTAACGTATAATGTATAACGTATAACGTATAACGTATAACGTATAACGTATAACGTATAACGTATAACGTATAACGTATATCCTATAACGCATAGCATATATCCTATGACGAATAACGTATAGCGTATAACGCATAGCGTATACCGTATAACGTATAACGTCTAACGTCTAACGTATAACGTATAACGTATAACGTATAACGTATAACGTATAACGTATAACGTATAACGTATAACGTATAACGTATAACGTATAACGTATAACGTATAACGTATAACGTATAACGTATAACGTATAACGTATAACGTATAACGTATAACGTATAACGTATAACGTATAGCGTATAACGTATAACGTATAACGTATAACGTATAACGTATAACGTAGAACGTATAACGTACAACGTATAACGTACGACGTATCACGTATAACGTATAACGTATAACGTATAACGTATATCGTATAACGTATAACGTATAACGTATAACGTATAACGTATAACGTATAACGTATGACGTATAACGTATAACGTATAACGTATAACGTATAACGCACAACGTATAACGTATAACGTATATCCTATAACGCATAGCATATATCCTATGACGAATAACGTATAGCGTATAACGCATAGCGTATACCGTATAACGTATAACGTCTAACGTCTAACGTATAATGTATAACGTATAACGTATAACGTATAACGTATAACGTATAACGTATAACGTATAACGTATAACGTATAACGTATAACGTACAACGTATAACGTATGACGTATCACGTATAACGTATAACGTATAACGTATATGGTATAACGTATAACCTGTAACGAAGAAAGTATAACGAATAACGTAAAACGTATAACGTATAACGTATAACGTATAACGTATAACGTATAACGTATAACGTATAACGTACAACGTATAACGTATGACGTATCCCGTATAACGTATAACGTATAACGTATATGGTATAACGTATAACCTGTAACGAAGAAAGTATAACGAATAACGTATAACGTATAACGTATAACGTATAACATATAAAGTATAACCTATAACGCATATCGTATAACGTATAACGTGTAACGAAAAACGTATAACGAATAACGTATATCGTTCATCGTATAACGTATAACGTATAACGTATAACGTATAACGTATAACGTATAACGTATAACGTATAACGTATAACGTATAACGTATAACGTATAACGTATAACGTATAGGGTATAACGTATAACGTATCACGTATAAGGTATGACCTATAACGTATAACGTATAACGTGTAACGTATAACGTATAACTTATAACGTATAACGTATAACGTATAGGGTATAACGTATAACGTATTACGTATAAGGTATGACCTATAACGTATAACGTATAACGTATAACGAATAACGTATAACGTATAACGTATAACGTATAACGTATAACGTATAATGTATAACGTATAACGTATAACGTATAACGTATAACGTATAACGTATAACGTATAACGTATAACGTATAACGTATAACGTATAACGTATAACGTATAACGTATAACGTATAACCCATAACGTATAACGTCTAGCGTGTAACGAAGAACGTATAACGAATAACCAATAACGTATAACGTATTACGTGAAACCTATAACGTCTAACGTATAACGTATAACGTATATCGTATAACGTATAACGTATAACGTATAACGTATAACGTGTAACGAAGAACGTATAACGAATAACGTATAACGTATAACGTATAACGTATAACGTAAAACGTATAACGTATACCGTATAACGTATAACGTATAACGTATAACCTATAACGTATAACGTATAACGTATAACGTATAACGTATAACGTATAACGTATAACGTATGGCGTATAAAGTATAACGTATTACGTATAACGTATAACGTATAGTGGATAACGTATAACGTATAACGAAAAGCGCATAACGTATCACGTATAACGTATAACGTATAACGTATAACGTATAACGAATAACGTATATGGTATAACGTATAACCTGTAACGAAGAAAGTATAACGAATAACGTAAAACGTATAACATATAACGTATAACGTATAACGTATAACGTATAACGTATAACGTATAACGTATAACGTATAACGTATAACGTATAACGTATAACGTATAACGTATAACGTATAACGTATAACGTATAACGTATAACGTATAACGTATAACGTATAACGTATAACGTATAACGTATAACGTATAACGTATAACGTATAACGTATAACGTATAACGTATAACGTATAACGTATAACGTATAACGTATAACGTATAACGTATAACGTATAACGTATAACGTAAAACGTATAGCGTATAATGTATAACGTATAACGCATAACGTCTAACCTATGACGTATCACGTATAAGGTATGACCTATAACGTATAACGTATAACGTATGACGTATAACGTATAACGTATAGGGTATAACGTATAACGTGTACCGTATAACGTATAACGTATAACGTATAACGTATAACGTATAACGTATAACGTATAACGTATAACGTATAAGGTATAACGTATAACGTATAACGTATAACGTATAACGTATAACATATAACGTATAACGTATAACGTCTAACGTATGACGTATCACGTATAAGGTATGACCTATAACGTATAACGTATAACGTATAACGTATAACGTATAACGTATAACTTATAACGTATAACGTATAACGTATAGGGTATAACGTATAACGTATTACGTATAAGGTATGACCTATAACGTATAACGTATAACGTATAACGTATAACGTATAACGTATTACGTATAACGTATGTCGTGTAACGTATAACGTATAACGTATAACGTATAACGTATAACCTGTAACGTATAACCTATAACGTATAACGTATAACGTATAACGTATAACGTATAACGTATAACGTATAACGTATAACGTATAACGTATAACGTATAACGTATAACGTATAACGTATAACGTATAACGTATAACGTATAACGTATAACGTATAACGTATAACGTACTGGGTATAACGTATACCGTTAAACGTATAACGTATAACATATAACGTATAACGTATAACGTATAACGTATAACGTATAAAGTATAACCTATAACGCATAACGTATAACGTATAACGTGTAACGAAGAACGTATAACGAATAACGTATATCGTTCAACGTATAACGTATAACGTATAACGTATAACGTATAACGTATGACGTGTAACGTATAACGTATAACGTACAACGTATAACGTATAACGTATAACGTATGACGTATAACATATAACGTATAACGTATATCGTATATCGTATGACCTATAACGTATAACGTATAGCGTGTAACGTATAACGTATAACGTATAACTTATAACGTATAACGTATAACCTATAACGTATAACGTATAACGTATAACGTATAACGTATAACGTATAACGTATAACATATGGCGTATAACGTATAACGTATGACGTATAACGTATAACGTAAAACGTATAACGTTTAACGTATAACGTATAACGTATAACGTATAACGTATAACGTATAACGTATTACGTATAACGTATAACGTATAACGTATAGTGGATAACGTATAACGTATAACGTAAAGCGCATAACGTATCACGTATAACGTATAACGTATAACGTATAACGTATAACGTATAACGTATGACGTATGACGTATTACATATTACGTATAACGTATATCGTATAACGTATAACGTCTAACGTATAACGTATAACGTATAACGTATAACGTATAACGTATAACGTATAACGTAAAACGTATGACGTATTACATATTACGTATAACGTATATCGTATAACGTATAACGTATAACGTATAACGTATAACGTATAACGTATAACGTATAACGTATAACGTATAACGTATAACGTATAACGTATAACGTATAACGTATAACGTATAACGTATAACGTATAACGTATAACGTATAACGTAAAACGTATAGCGTATAATGTATAACGTATAACGTATAACCTATAACGTATAACGTATAACGTATAACGTATAACGTATAACGTATAACGTATAACGTATAACGTATGGCGTATAAAGTATAACGTATAACGTATAACGTATAACGTATAGTGGATAACGTATAACGTATAACGAAAAGCGCATAACGTATCACGTATAACGTATAACGTATAACGTATAACGTATAACGAATAACGTATATGGTATAACGTATAACCTGTAACGAAGAAAGTATAACGAATAACGTAAAACGTATAACATATAACGTATAACGTATAACGTATAACGTATAACGTATAACGTATAACGTATAACGTATAACGTATAACGTATGACGAATAACGTATAACGTATAGGGTATAACGTATAACGTATACCGTATAACGTATAACGTATAACGTATAACGTATAACGTATAACGTATAACGTATAACGTATAACGTATAACGTATAACGTATAACGTACAGGGTATAACGTATACCGTTAAACGTATAACGTATAACATATAACGTATAACGTATAACGTCTAACGTATGACGTATCACGTATAAGGTATGACCTATAACGTATAACGTATAACGTATAACGTATAACGTATAACGTATAACGTATAACGTATAACTTATAACGTATAACGTATAACGTATAGGGTATAACGTATAACGTATTACGTATAAGGTATGACCTATAACGTATAACGTATAACGCATAACGTATAACGTATAACGTATAACGTATAACGTATAACGTATGTCGTGTAACGTATAACGTATAACGTATAACGTATAACGAATAACCTGTAACGTATAACCTATAACGTATAACGTATAACGTATAACGTATAACGTATAACGTACAGGGTATAACGTATACCGTTAAACGTATAACGTATAACATATAACGTATAACGTATAACGTATAACGTATAACGTATAAAGTATAACCTATAACGCATAACGTATAACGTATAACGTGTAACGAAGAACGTATAACGAATAACGTATATCGTTCAACGTATAACGTATAACGTATAACATATAACGTATAACGTATGACGTGTAACGTATAACGTATAACGTACAACGTATAACGTATAACGTATAACGTATAACATATAACGTATAACGTATAACGTATAACGTATATCGTATGACCTATAACGTATAACGTATAACGTGTAACGTATAACGTATAACGTATAACTTATAACGTATAACGTATAACGTATAACGTATAACGTATAACGTATAACGTATAACGTATAACGTATAACGTATAACGTATAACGTATAACGTATAACCTATAACGTATAACGTATAACGTATAACGTATAACGTATAACGTATAACGTATAACGTATGGCGTATAACGTATAACGTATGACGTATAACGTATAACGTAAAACGTATAACGTATAACGTATAACGTATAACGTATAACGTATAATGTATAACGTATAACGTATTACGTATAACGTATAACGTATAACGTATAGTGGATAACGTATAACGTATAACGTAAAGCGCATAACGTATCACGTATAACGTATAACGTATAACGTATAACGTATAACGTATAACGTATGACGTATGACGTATAACGTATAACGTCTAACGTATAACGTATAACGTATAACGTATAACGTATAACGTATAACGTATAACGTATAACGTAAAACGTATGACGTATTACATATTACGTATAACGTATAACGTATAACGTATAACGTATAACGTATAACGTATAACGTATAACGTATAACGTATAACGTATAACGTATAGCGTATAACCTATAACGTATAACGTATAACGTATAACGTATAACGTATAACGTATAACTTATAACGTATAACGTATAACGTAAAACGTATGACGCATTACATATTACGTATAACGTATAACGTATTACGTATAACGTATGACGTATAACGTATAACGTATAGCGTATAACGTATAACGTATAACGTATAACCAATAACGTATAACGTATAACGTGTAACGAAGAACGTATAACGAATAACGTAAAACGTATAACATATATCCTATAACGCATAACGTATATCCTATAACGCATAACGTATACCGAATAACGCATAACGTATAACGTATAACGTATAACGTATAACGTATAACGTGTAACGTATAACGTGTAACGTATAACGTGTAACGTATAACTTATAACGTATAACGTATAACGTATAACGTATAACGTATAACGTATAACGTGTAACGTATAACGTATAACGTATAACGTATAACGTATTACGTATAGCGTATAACGTATAACGTATAACGTATAACGTATAACGTATAACGTTTAACCTATAATGTATAACGTGTAACGAAGAACGTTGTACGTCATAGGTTATACGTTATACGTTATACGGTATACGGTATGCGTTATACGTTATACGTTATACGTTATACGTTATACGTTATACGTTATACGTTATACGTTATACGTTATACGTTATACACCATACGTTATACGTAATACGTTATGCGTTATACGTTATACGTTATACGTTATACGTTATACGTTATACGTCATACGTTATACGTTATACGCCATACGTTATACGTAATACGTTATACGTTATACGTTATACGTTATACGTTATACGTTATACGTTATACGTTATACGCCATACGTTATACGTAATACGTTATGCGTTATACGTTATACGTTATACCTTATACGTTATACGTTATACGTTATACGTCATACGTTATACGTTATACGTCATACGTTATACGTTATACGTTATACGTTATACGTTATACGTTATACGTTATACGTTATACGTTATACGTTATACGTTATACGTTATACGTTATACGTGATACGTTATACGTTATACGTGATACGTCATACGTTATACGTTGTACGTTATACGTTATACGTTATACGTTATACGTTATACGTTATACGACATACGTTATACGTTATACGCCATACGTTATACGTAATACGTTATACGTTATACGTTATACGTTATACGTTATACGTTATACGTTATACGTTATACGCCATACGTTATACGTAATACGTTATGCGTTATACGTTATACGTTATACGTTATACGTTATACGTTATACGTTATACGTTATACGTCATACGTTATACGTTATACGTTATACGTTATACGTTATACGTTATACGTTATACGTTATACGTTATACGTTATACGTTATACGTTATACGTTATACGTTATACGTGATACGTTATACGTTATACGTGATACGTCATACGTTATACGTTGTACGTTATACGTTATACGTTATACGTTATACGTTATACGTTATACGTTATACGTTATACGTTATACGTTATACGTTATACGTTATACGTTATACATTATACGTTAGACGTTAGACGTTATACGTTATACGGTATACGCTATGCGTTATACGCTATACGTTATTCGTCATAGGATATATGCTATGCGTTATAGGATATACGTTATACGTTATACGTTGTGCGTTATACGTTATACGTTATACGTTATACGTTATACGTCGTACGTTATACGTTATACGTTATACGTTATACGTTATACGTTATACGTTATACGTTATACGATATACGTTATACGTTATACGTTATACGTAATACGTGATACGTCGTACGTTATACGTTGTACGTTATACGTTCTACGTTATACGTTATGCGTTATACGTTATACGTTATATGGTATACGCTATGCGTTATACGCTATACGTTATTCCTCATAGGATATGTGTTATGCGTTATAGGATATACGTTATACGTTATTCGTTGTGCGTTATACGTTATACGTTATACCTTATACGTTATACGTCATACGTTATACGTTATACGTTATACGTTGTACATTATACGTTAGACGTTATACGTTATACGTTATACGGTATACGCTATGCGTTATACGCTATACGTTATTCGTCATAGGATATATGCTATGCGTTATAGGATATACGTTATACGTTATACGTTGTGCGTTATACGTTATACGTTATACGTTATACGATATACGTCATACGTTATACGTTATACGTTATACGTTATACGTTATACGTTATACGTTATACGTTATACGTTATACGTTATACGTTATACGTTATACCTTATACGTTGTACGTTATACGTTATACGTTATGCGTTACACGATATACGTTTTACGTTATACGTTAGACGTTATAGATTATACGTAATACGTTATACGTTATACGTTATACGTTATACGTTATACGTTATACGTTATACGTTATACGTTATACGTTATACGTTATGCGTTAGACGTTAGACGTTATACGTTATACGGTATACGCTATGCGTTATACGCTATACGTTATACGTTATACGTTATACGATATACGTTACACGATATACGTTATACGTTATACGTTATGCGTTATACGTTATATGGTATACGCTATGCGTTATACGCTATACGTTATTCCTCATAGGATATGTGTTATGCGTTATAGGATATACGTTATACGTTATACGTTGTGCGTTATACGTTATACGTTATACGTTATACGTTATACGTTATACGTTATACGTTATACGTTATGCGTTATACGTTATATGGTATACGCTATGCGTTATACGCTATACGTTATTCCTCATAGGATATGTGTTATGCGTTATAGGATATACGTTATACGTTATACGTTGTGCGTTATACGTTATACGTTATACGTTATACGTTATACGTTACACGATATACGTTTTACGTTATACGTTAGACGTTATAGGTTATACGTTATACGTTATACGTTATACGTTATACGTTATACGTTACACGATATACGTTTTACGTTATACGTTAGACGTTATAGGATATACGTTATACGTTATACGTTGTGCGTTATACGTTATACGTTATACGTTATACGATATACGTCATACGTTATACGTTATACGTTATACGTTATACGTTATACGTTATACGTTATACGTTATACGTTATACGTTATACGTTATACGTTATACCTTATACGTTGTACGTTATACGTTATACGTTATGCGTTACACGATATACGTTTTACGTTATACGTTAGACGTTATAGATTATACGTAATACGTTATACGTTATACGTTATACGTTATACGTTATACGTTATACGTTATACGTTATACGTTATACGTTATGCGTTAGACGTTAGACGTTATACGTTATACGGTATACGCTATGCGTTATACGCTATACGTTATACGTTATACGTTATACGATATACGTTACACGATATACGTTATACGTTATACGTTATGCGTTATACGTTATATGGTATACGCTATGCGTTATACGCTATACGTTATTCCTCATAGGATATGTGTTATGCGTTATAGGATATACGTTATACGTTATACGTTGTGCGTTATACGTTATACGTTATACGTTATACGTTATACGTTATACGTTATACGTTATACGTTATGCGTTATACGTTATATGGTATACGCTATGCGTTATACGCTATACGTTATTCCTCATAGGATATGTGTTATGCGTTATAGGATATACGTTATACGTTATACGTTGTGCGTTATACGTTATACGTTATACGTTATGCGTTATACGTTACACGATATACGTTTTACGTTATACGTTAGACGTTATAGGTTATACGTTATGCGTTATACGTTATACGTTATACGTTATACGTTACACGATATACGTTTTACGTTATACGTTAGACGTTATAGGTTATACGTTATACGTTATACGTTATACGTTATACGCTATACGTTATTCGTCATAGGATATATGCAATGCGTTATAGGATATACGTTATACGTTATACGTTGTGCGTTATACGTTATACGTTATACGTTATACGTTATACGTAATACGTTATACGTTATACGTTATACGTTATACGTTATACGTTATACGTTATACGTTATTCGTTATACGTTATGCGTTATACGTTATACGTCATACGTTATACGTTATACGTTATACGTTATACGTTATACGTTATACGTTATACATTATGCGTTATACGTTATACGTTATACGTTACACGTTATACGTTATACGTTATACGTTATACGTTATACGTTACACGATATACGTTATACGTTATACGTTATACGTTATACGTTATACGTTATACGTTATACGTTATACGTTATACGTTATACGTTATACGTTATACGTTATACGTTACACGATATACGTTTTACGTTATACGTTAGACGTTATAGGTTATACGTTATACGTTATACGTTATACGTTATACGTTATACGTTATACGTTATACGTTATACGTTATACGTTATACGTTATACGTTATACGTTATACGTTATACGTTATACGCTATACGTTATACGTTATACGTTATACGTTATACGTTATACGTTATATGTTATACGTTATACGTTATACGTTATTGTATATAGGAAATACGTTATACGTGATACGTTATACGCTATACGTTATACGTTATACGTAATACGTTATACGTTACACGTTATACGTATTCGTTATACGTTATACGTTATGCGTTATACGTTATACGTCATACGTTATACGTTATACGTTATACGTTATACGTTATACGTTATACGTTATACATTATACGTTATACGTTATACGTTATACGTTATACGTTATACGTTATACGTTATACGTTACACGATATACGTTTTACGTTATACGTTAGACGTTATACGTTATACGTTTTACGTTATACGTTATACGTTATACGTTATACGTTACACGATATACGTTTTACGTTATACGTTAGACGTTATAGGTTATACGTTATACGTTATACGTTATACGTTATACGTTATACGTTATACGTTATACGTTATACGTTATACGCTATACGTTATACGTTATACGTTATACGTTATACGTTATACGTTATACGTTATACGTTATACGTTATACGTTATACGTTATACGTTATACGTTATACGTTATTGGTTATACGTTATACGTTATACGTTATACGTTATCCGTTATACGTTATACGTTATACGTTATACGTTATACGTTATACGTTATACGTTATACGTTATACGTTATACGTTATACGTTATACGTTATACGTTATACGTTATACGTTATACGTTATACGCTATACGTTATACGTTATACGTTATACGTTATACGTTATACGTTATACGTTATACGTTATACGTTATACGTTATACGTTATTGTATATAGGAAATACGTTATACGTGATACGCTATACGCTATACGTTATACGTTATACGTAATACGTTATACGTTACACGTTATACGTTATTCGTTATACGTTACACGATATACGTTACACGTTATACGTTATACGTTATACGTTATACGTTATACGTTATACGCTATACGTTATACGTTATACGTTATACGTTATACGTTATACGTTATACGTTATGCGTTATACGTTATACGTCATACGTTATACGTTATACGTTATACGTTATACGTTATACGTTATACGTTATACGTTATACGTTATATGTTATACGTTATACGTTATACGTTATACGTTATACGTTATACGTTATACGTTATACGTTATACGTTATACGTTATCCGTTATACGTTATACGTTATACGTTATACGTTATACGTTATACGTTATACGTTATACGTTATACGTTATACGTTATACGTTATACGTTATACGTTATACTTTACATGATATACGTTTTACGTTATACGTTAGACGTTATAGGTTAAACGTTACACGTTATACGTTATACGTTATACGTTATACGTTATACGTTATACGTTATACGTTATACGTTATACGCTATACGTTATACGTTATACGTTATACGTTATACGTTATACGTTATACGTTATACGTTATACGTTATACGTTATACGTTATACGTTATACGTTATACGTTATACGTTATACGTTATACGTTATTCGTTATACGTTATTGTATATAGGAAATACGTTATACGTGATACGTTATACGCTATACGTTATACGTTATACGTAATACGTTATACGTTATACGTTATACGTTATTCGTTATACGTTATACGTTATGCGTTATACGTTATACGTCATACGTTATACGTTATACGTTATACGTTATACGTTATACGTTATACGTTATACGTTATACGTTATACGTTATACGTTATACGTTATACGTTATACGTTATACGTTATACGTTATACGTTATACGTTATACGTTATACGTTATAGGTTATATGTTATACGTTATACGTTATACGTTATCCGTTATACGTTATACGTTATACGTTATACGTTATACGTTATACGTTATACGTTATACGTTATACGTTATACGTTATACGTTATACTTTACATGATATACGTTTTACGTTATACGTTAGACGTTATAGGTTAAACGTTACACGTTATACGTTATACGTTATACGTTATACGTTATACGTTATACGTTATACGTTATACGTTATACGCTATACGTTATACGTTATACGTTATACGTTATACGTTATACGTTATACGTTATACGTTATACGTTATACGTTATACGTTATACGTTATACGTTATACGTTATACGTTATACGTTATACGTTATTGTATATAGGAAATACGTTATACGTGATACGTTATACGCTATACGTTATACGTTATACGTAATACGTTATACGTTATACGTTATACGCTATACGTTATACGTTATACGTTATACGTTATACGTTATACGTTATACGTTATACGTTTTACGTTATACGTTAGACGCTATACGTTATACGTTATACGTTATACGTTATACGTTATACGTTATACGTTATACGTTATACGTTATACGTTATACGTTATACGTTATACGTTATTGTATATAGGAAATACGTTATACGTGATACGTTATAGGCTATACGTTATACGTTATACGTAATACGTTATACGTTATACGTTATACGTTATTCGTTATACGTTATACGTTATGCGTTATACGTTATACGTCATACGTTATACGTGATACGTTATACGTTATACGTTATACGTTATACGTTATACATTATACGTTATACGTTATACGTTATACGTTATACGTTATACGTTATACGTTATACGTTATACGTTATACGTTATACGTTATACGTTATACGTTATACGTTATACGTTATACGTTATACGTTATACGTTATACGTTATACGTTATACGTTATACGTTATACGTTATACGTTATACGTTATACGTTATACGTTATACGTTATACGTTATACGTTATACGTTATACGTTATACGTTATACGTTATACGTTATACGTTATACGATATACGTTATACGTTATACGTTATACGTTATACGTTATACGTTATACGTTATACGTTATACGTTATACGTTATACGTTATACGTTATACGTTATACGTTATACGTTATACGTTATACGTTACACGTTATACGTTACACGTTATACGTTATACGTTATACGTTATACGTTATACGTTATACGTTATACGTTATACGTTATACGTTATACGTTATACGTTATACGTTATACGTTATACGTTATACGTTACACGATATACGTTTTACGTTATACGTTAGACGTTATAGGTTATACGTTACACGTTATACGTTACATGTTATACGTTATACGTTATACGTTATACGTTATACGTTATACGCTATACGTTATACGTTATACGTTATACGTTATACGTTATACGTTATACGTTATACGTTATACGTTATACGTTATACGTTATACGTTATACGTTATACGTTATACGTTATACGTTATACGTTATACGTTATTGTATATAGGAAATACGTTATACGTGATACGTTATACGCTACACGTTATACGTTATACGTAATACGTTATACGTTATACGTTATACGTTATTCGTTATACGTTATACGTTATGCGTTATACGTTATACGTCATACGTTATACGTTATACGTTATACGATATACGTTATACGTTATACGTTATACGTTATACATTATACGTTATACGTTATACGTTATACGTTATACGTTATACGTTATACGCTATACGTTATACGTTATACGTTATACGTTATACGTTATACGTTATACGTTATACGTTATACGTTATACGTTATACGTTATACGGTATACGTTATACGTTATTGTATATAGGAAATACGTTATACGTGATACGTTATACGCTATACGTTATACGTTATACGTAATACGTTATACGTTATACGTTATACGCTATACGTTATACGTTATACGTTATACGTTATACGTTATACGTTATACGTTTTACGTTATACGTTAGACGCTATACGTTATACGTTATACGTTATACGTTATACGTTATACGTTATACGTTATACGTTATACGTTATACGTTATACGTTATACGTTATTCGTTATACGTTATTGTATATAGGAAATACGTTATACGTGATACGTTATAGGCTATACGTTATACGTTATACGTAATACGTTATACGTTATACGTTATACGTTATTCGTTATACGTTATACGTTATGCGTTATACGTTATACGTCATACGTTATACGTGATACGTTATACGTTATACGTTATACGTTATACGTTATACATTATACGTTATACGTTATACGTTATACGTTATACGTTATACGTTATACGTTATACGTTATACGTTATACGTTATACGTTATACGTTATACGTTATACGTTATACGTTATACGTTATACGTTATACGTTATACGTTATACGTTATACGTTATACGTTATACGTTATACGTTATACGTTATACGTTATACGTTATACGTTATACGTTATACGTTATACGTTATACGTTATACGTTATACGTTATACGTTATACGTTATACGTTATACGTTATACGTTATACGTTATACGTTATACGTTATACGTTATACGTTATACGTTATACGTTATACGTTATACGTTATACGTTATACGTTATACGTTATACGTTACACGATATACGTTTTACGTTATACGTTAGACGTTATAGGTTATACGTTACACGTTATACGTTATACGTTATACGTTATACGTTATACGTTATACGTTATACGTTATACGCTATACGTTATACGTTATACGTTATACGTTATACGTTATACGTTATACGTTATACGTTATACGTTATACGTTATACGTTATACGTTATACGCTATACGTTATACGTTATACGTTATACGTTATACGTTATACGTTATACGTTATACGTTATACGTTATACGTTATACGTTATACGTTATACGTTATACGTTATACGTTATTCGTTATACGTTATTGTATATAGGAAATACGTTATACGTGATACGTTATACGCTATACGTTATACGTTATACGTAACACGTTATACGTTATACGTTATACGTTATTCGTTATACGTTATACGTTATACGTTATACGTTATACGTTATACGTTATACGTTATACGTTATACGTTATTCGTTATACGTTATACGTTATGCGTTATACGTTATACGTCATACGTTATACGTTATACGTTATACGTTATACCTTATACGTTATACGTTATACATTATACGTTATACGTTATACGTTATACGTTATACGCTATACGTTATTGTTTATAGGAGATACGTTATACGTGATACGTCATACGTTATACGTTATACGTTATACGTTATACGTTATACGTTATACGTTATACGTTATACGTTATACGTTATACGTTATACGTTATACGTTATTCGTAATACGTTATACGTTATACGTGATACGTCATAAGTTATACGTTTTACGTAATACGTTATACGTTATACGTGATACGTCATAAGTTATACGTTGTACGTTATACGCAATACGTTATACGTTATACGTTATACGCTATACGTTATACGTTATACGTTATACGTTATGCGTTATACGTTACACGATATACGTTTTACGTTATACGTTAGACGTTATAGGTTATACGTAATACGTTATACGTTATACGTTATACGTTATACGTTATACGTTATACGTTATACGTTATACGTTATACGTTATACGTTATACGTTATGCGTTATACGTTATACGTCATACGTTATACGTTATACGTTATACGTTATTCATTATACATTATACGTTATACGTTATACGTTATACGTTATACGTTGTACGTTATACGTTATACGTTATACGTTATACGTTATACGTTATACGTTATACGTTATACGTTACACGATATACGTTTTACGTTATACGTTATACGTTATACGTTATACGTAATACGTTATACGTTATACGCTATACGTTATACGTTATACGTTATACGTTATACGTTATACGTTATACGTTATACGTTATACGTTATACGTTATACGTTATACGTTATACGTTATTGTATATAGGAAATACGTTATACGTGATACGTTATACGCTATACGTTATACGTTATACGTAATACGTTATACGTTACACGTTATACGTTATTCGTTATACGTTATACGTTATACGTTATACGTTATACGTTATACGTTATACGTTATACGTTATACGTTACACGATATACGTTTTACGTTATACGTTATACGTTATACGTTATACGTAATACGTTATACGTTATACGTTATAGGTCGTACCTTATACGTGATACGTCATACGTTATACGTTATACGTTATACGTTATACGTTATACGTTATACGTTATACGTTATACGTTATACGTTATACGTTATACGTTGTACGTTATACGTTATTCGTTATACGTTCTTCGTTACACGTTATACGTTATACGTTATGCGTTATAGGTTATACGTTATACGGTATACGTTATACGTTATACGTTATACGTTATACGTTATACGTTATACGTTATACGTTATACGTTATACGTTATTCGTTATGCGTTATACGTTATACGTCATACGTTATACGTTATACGTTATACGTTATACGTTATACGTTATGCGTTATACGTTATACGTTATACGTTATACGTTATACGTTATACGTTATACGTTATACGTTATACGTCATACGTTATACGTTATACGTTATACGTTATACGTTATACGTTATACGT
The DNA here is from genome assembly GCF_051014685.1 of Ptiloglossa arizonensis. Taxonomy (NCBI): domain Eukaryota; kingdom Metazoa; phylum Arthropoda; class Insecta; order Hymenoptera; family Colletidae; genus Ptiloglossa; species Ptiloglossa arizonensis. The sequence continues at coordinate 42,217 of NW_027479105.1, forward strand.
TATACGTTATACGTTATACGTTATACGTTATACGTTATACGTTATACGTTATACGTTATACGTTATACGTTATACGTTATACGTTATACGTTATACGTTATACGTTATACGTTATTCGTAATACGTTATACGTTATACGTGATACGTCATAAGTTATACGTTTTACGTAATACGTTATACGTTATACGTGATACGTCATAAGTTATACGTTGTACGTTATACGCTATACGTTATACGTTATACGTTATACGCTATACGTTATACGTTATACGTTATACGTTATGCGTTATACGTTACACGATATACGTTTTACGTTATACGTTAGACGTTATAGGTTATACGTAATACGTTATACGTTATACGTTATACGTTATACGTTATACGTTATACGTTATACGTTATACGTTATACGTTATACGTTATACGTTATACGTTATGCGTTATACGTTGTACGTCATACGTTATACGTTATACGTTATACGTTATTCATTATACATTATACGTTATACGTTATACGTTATACGTTATACGTTGTACGTTATACGTTATACGTTATACGTTATACGTTATACGTTATACGTTATACGTTATACGTTACACGATATACGTTTTACGTTATACGTTATACGTTATACGTTATACGTAATACGTTATACGTTATACGTGATACGTCATAAGTTATACGTTGTACGTTATACGTTATACGTTATACGTTATACGTTATACGTTATACGTTATAGGTCGTACCTTATACGTGATACGTCATACGTTATACGTTATACGTTATACGTTATACGTTATACGTTATACGTTCAACGGTATACGTTATACCCTGTACGTTATACGTTATACGTTATACGTTATACGTTATACGTTATACGTTATACGTTATACGTTATACGTTATACGTTATACTTTATACGTTATACGTTATACGGTATACGTTATACGTTATACCCTATACGTTATACGTTATACGTTATACGTTATAGGTCGTACCTTATACGTGATACGTCATACGTTATACGTTATACGTTATACGTTATACGTTATACGTTATACGTTATACGTTATACGTTATACGTTATACGTTGTACGTTATACGTTATTCGTTATACGTTCTTCGTTACACGTTATACGTTATACGTTATGCGTTATAGGTTATACGTTATACGGTATACGTTATACGTTATACGTTATACGTTATACGTTATACGTTATACGTTATACGTTATACGTTTAACGGTATACGTTATACCCTGTACGTTATACGTTATACGTTATACGTTATACGTTATACGTTATGCGTTATACGTTATACGTCATACGTTATACGTTATACGTTATACGTTATTCATTATACATTATACGTTATACGTTATACGTTATACGTTATACGTTGTACGTTATACGTTATACGTTATACGTTATACGTTATACGTTATACGTTATACGTTATACGTTATACGTTACACGATATACGTTTTACGTTATACGTTATACGTTATACGTTATACGTAATACGTTATACGTTATACGTGATACGTCATAAGTTATACGTTGTACGTTATACGTTATACGTTATACGTTATACGTTATACGTTATACGTTATAGGTCGTACCTTATACGTGATACGTCATACGTTATACGTTATACGTTATACGTTATACGTTATACGTTATACGTTCAACGGTATACGTTATACCCTGTACGTTATACGTTATACGTTATACGTTATACGTTATACGTTATACGTTATACGTTATACGTTATACGTTATACGTTATACGTTATACGTTATACGTTATACGTTATACGGTATACGTTATACGTTATACCCTATACGTTATACGTTATACGTTATACGTTATAGGTCGTACCTTATACGTGATACGTCATACGTTATACGTTATACGTTATACGTTATACGTTATACGTTATACGTTATACGTTATACGTTATACGTTATACGTTGTACGTTATACGTTATTCGTTATACGTTCTTCGTTACACGTTATACGTTATACGTTATACGTTATGCGTTATAGGTTATACGTTATACGGTATACGTTATACGTTATACGTTATACGTTATAGGTCGTACCTTATACGTGATACGTCATACGTTATACGTTATACGTTATACGTTATACGTTATACGTTATACGTTATACGTTATACGTTATACGTTATACGTTGTACGTTATACGTTATTCGTTATACGTTCTTCGTTACACGTTATACGTTATACGTTATGCGTTATAGGTTATACGTTATACGGTATACGTTATACGTTATACGTTATACGTTATACGTTATACGTTATACGTTATACGTTATACGTTATACGTTTAACGGTATACGTTATACCCTGTACGTTATACGTTATACGTTATACGTTATACGTTATACGTTATGCGTTATACGTTATACGTCATACGTTATACGTTATACGTTATACGTTATTCATTATACATTATACGTTATACGTTATACGTTATACGTTATACGTTGTACGTTATACGTTATACGTTATACGTTATACGTTATACGTTATACGTTATACGTTATACGTTATACGTTACACGATATACGTTTTACGTTATACGTTATACGTTATACGTTATACGTAATACGTTATACGTTATACGTGATACGTCATAAGTTATACGTTGTACGTTATACGTTATACGTTATACGTTATACGTTATACGTTATACGTTATAGGTCGTACCTTATACGTGATACGTCATACGTTATACGTTATACGTTATACGTTATACGTTATACGTTATACGTTCAACGGTATACGTTATACCCTGTACGTTATACGTTATACGTTATACGTTATACGTTATACGTTATACGTTATACGTTATACGTTATACGTTATACGTTATACGTTATACGTTATACGTTATACGTTATACGGTATACGTTATACGTTATACCCAATACGTTATACGTTATACGTTATACGTTATAGGTCGTACCTTATACGTGATACGTCATACGTTATACGTTATACGTTATACGTTATACGTTATACGTTATACGTTATACGTTATACGTTATACGTTATACGTTGTACGTTATACGTTATTCGTTATACGTTCTTCGTTACACGTTATACGTTATACGTTATGCGTTATAGGTTATACGTTATACGGTATACGTTATACGTTATACGTTATACGTTATACGTTATACGTTATACGTTATACGTTATACGTTATACGTTTAACGGTATACGTTATACCCTGTACGTTATACGTTATACGTTATACGTTATACGTTATACGTAATACGTTATACCCTATACGTTATACGTTATACGTTATACGTTATACATTAAACGTTATTAGTTATACTTTATACGGTATACGTTATACGTTATACGTTATACGTTATACGTTATACGTTATAGGTTATACGTTATAGGTTATACGTTATACGTTATACGTTATACGTTGTACGTTATACGTTATTCGTTCTACGTTCTTCGTTACACGTTATACATTATACGTAATGCGTTATACGTTATACGTTATACGTTATACGTTATACGTTATACGTTATACGTTATACGTTATACGTTATACGTTATACGTTATACGTTATACGATAAACGTTATTAGTTATACTGTACACGGTATACGTTATACGTTATACCCTATACGTTATACGTTATACGTCATACGTTATACGTTATACGTTATACGATACACGGTATACGTTATACGTTATACGTTATACGTTATACGTTATACCCTATACGTTATACTTTATACGTTATAAGTTATACGTTATACGTTATACGTTATACGTTATAGGTCATACCTTATACATGATACGTCATACGTTAGACGTTATGGGTTATACGTTATGCGTTATACGTTATACGTTATACGGTATACGTTATACGTTATACCCTATACGTTATACGTTATACGTCATACGTTATACGTTATACGTTATACGTTATACGTTATACGTTATACGTTATACGTTATACGTTATACGTTATACGTTATACGTTATAGGTTATACGTTATAGGTTATACGTTATACGTTATACGTTATACGTTACACGACATACGTTATACGTTATACGTTATACGTTATACGTTATACGTAATACGTTATACGTTATACCCTATACGTTATACTTTATACGTTATAAGTTATACGTTATACGTTATACGTTATACGTTATAGGTCATACCTTATACATGATACGTCATACGTTAGACGTTATGCGTTATACGTTATGCGTTATACGTTATACATTATACGCTATACGATATACGTTATACGTTATACGTTGTACGTTGTACGTTATACGTTATTCGTTATACGTTCTTCGTTACACGTTATACCTTATACGTTATGCGTTACAGGTTATACGTTATACGTTATACGTTATACGTTATACGTTATACGTTATACGTTATACGTTATACGTTATACGTTATACGTTATACGTTATACGTTATACGTTATACGTTATACGTTATACGTTATACGTTATACGTTATACGTTATACGTTATACGTTATACGTTATACGTTATACGTTTAACGGTATACGTTATACCCTGTACGTTATACGTTATACGTTATACGTTATACGTTATACGTTATAGGTTATACGTTATACGTTATACGTTATACGTTATAGGTTATACGTTATACGTTATACGTTATACGTTACACGACATACGTTATACGTTATACGTTATACGTTATACGTAATACGTTATACGTTATACCCTATACGTTATACGTTATACGTTATACGTTATACGTTATACGTTATACGTTATACGGTATACGTTATACGTTATACCCTATACGTTATACGTTATACGTTATACGTTAAACGTTATTAGTTATACTTTATACGGTATACGTTATACGTTATACGTTATACGTTATACGTTATACGTTATAGGTTATACGTTATAGGTTATACGTTATACGTTATACGTTATACGTTACACGACATACGTTATACGTTATACGTTATACGTTATACGTTATACGTAATACGTTATACGTTATACCCTATACGTTATACTTTATACGTTATAAGTTATACGTTATACGTTATACGTTATACGTTATACGTTATACGTTGTACGTTGTACGTAATACGTTATTCGTTATACGTTATACGTTATACGTTATGCGTTATACGATATACGTTATACGTTATACGTTAGACGTTATAGGTTTCACGTAATACGTTATACGTTATTGGTTATACGTTATTCGTTATACGTTCTTCGTTACACGCTATACGTTATACGTTATACGTTATTCGTTCTACGTTCTTCGTTACACGTTATACATTATACGTAATGCGTTATACGTTATGCGTTATAGGTTATACGTTATACGTTATACGTTATACGTTATACGTTATACGTTATTCGTTATACGTTATACGTTATACGTTATACGTTATACGTTATACGTTATACGTTATACGTTTAACGGTATACGTTATACCCTGTACGTTATACGTTATACGTTATACGTTATACGTTATACGTTATAGGTTATACGCTATACGTTATACGTTATACGTTATACGTTATACGTTATACGTTATACGTTATACGGTATACGTTATACCTTATACCCCATACGTTATACGTTATACGTTGTACGTTATAGGTCATACCTTATACGTGATACGTCATACGTTATACGTTATACGTTATACGTTATACGTTATACGTTATACGTTATACGTTATACGATAAACGTTATTAGTTATACTTTATACGGTATACGTTATACGTTATACCCTATACGTTATACGTTATACGTCATACGTTATACGTTATACGTTATACGATATGCGGTATACGTTATACGTTATACGTTATACGTTATACGTAATACGTTATAGGTTATACGTTATACGTTATACGTTATACGATATACGTTATACGTTATACGTTAGACGTTATAGGTTTCACGTAATACGTTAAACGTTATTGGTTATACGTTATTCGTTATACGTTCTTCGTTACACGCTAGACGTTATACGTTATACGTTATACGTTATACGTAATACGTTATACGTTATACGTTATACGTTATACGTTATACGTTATACGTTATACGTTATACGTTATACGTTATACGTTATACGGTATACGTTATACGTTATACCCCATACGTTATACGTTATACGTTGTACGTTATAGGTCATACCTTATACGTGATACGTCATACGTTATACGTTATACGTTATACGTTATACGTTATACGTTATACGTTATACGTCATACGTTTTACGTTATACGTTTAACGGTATACGTTATACCCTGTACGTTATACGTTATACGTTATACGTTATACGTTATACGTTATACGTTATACGTTATACGTTATACGTTATACGGTATACGTTATACGTTATACCCTATACGTTATACTTTATACGTTATAAGTTATACGTTATACCTTATACGTTATACGTTATACGTTATAGGTCATACCCTATACATGATACGTCATACGTTAGACGTTATGCGTTATACGTTATGCGTTATACGTTACACGGTATACGTTATACGTTATACCCTATACGTTATACGTTATACGTCATACGTTATACGTTATACGTTATACGTTATACGTTATACGTTATACGTTATACGTTATACGTTATAGGTTATACGTTATAGGTTATACGTTATACGTTATACGTTATACGTTACACGACATACGTTATACGTTATACGTTATACGTTATACGTAATACGTTATACGTTATACGTTATACGGTATACGTTATACGTTATACCCTATACGTTATACGTTATACGTTATACGTTAAACGTTATTAGTTATACTTTATACGGTATACGTTATACGTTATACGTTATACGTTATACGTTATACGTTATAGGTTATACGTTATAGGTTATACGTTATACGTTATACGTTATACGTTACACGACATACGTTATACGATCTTCGTTACACGCTAGACGTTATACGTTATACGTTATACGTTATACGTAATACGTTATACCCTATACGTTATACGTTATACGTTAAACGTTAAACGTTATTAGTTATACTTTATACGGTATACGTTATACGTTATACGTTATACGTTATACGTTATACGTTATAGGTTATACGTTATACTTTATACGTTATAAGTTATACGTTATACGTTATACGTTATACGTTATACGTTATACGTTATAGGTCATACCTTATACATGATACGTCATACGTTAGACGTTATGCGTTATACGTTATGCGTTATACGTTATACATTATACGCTATACGTTATACGTTATACGTTATACGTTATACGTTATACGTTATACGTTATACGTTATACGTTACACGTTATACGTTACACGTTATACGTTATACGTTATACGTTATACGTTATACGTTATACGTTATACCTTATACGTTATACGTTATACGTTGTACGTTATACGTTATACGTTATCCGTTATACGTTATACGTTATACGTTATACGTTATACGTTATACGTTATACGTTATACGTTATACGTTATACGTTATACGTTATACGTTATACGTTATACGTTATACGTTATACGTTATACGTTATACGTTATACGTTATACGTTATACGTTATACGTTATACTTTATACGTTATACGTTATACGTTATACGTTATACGTTATACGTTCAACGGTATACGTTATAGGTTATACGTAATACGTTATACGTTATACGTTATACGTTATACGTTATACGTTATAGGTTATACGTTATACGTTATACGTTATACGTTATACGTTATACGTTATACGTTATACGTTATACGTTATGCGTTATACGTTATACGTCATACGTTATACGTTATACGTGATACGTCATAAGTTATACGTTGTACGTTATACGTTATACGTTATACGTTATACGTTATACGCTATACGTTATACGTTATAAGTTATACGTTATACGTTATACGTTATACGTTATACGTTATACGTTATACGTTATTGGTTATACGTTATACGTTATACGTTATACGTTATCCGTTATACGTTATACGTTATACGTTATACGTTATACGTTATACGTTATACGTTATACGTTATACGTTATACGTTATACGTTATACGTTATACGTTATACGTTATACGTTATACGTTATACGTTATACGTTATACTTTATACGTTATAAGTTATACGTTATACGTTATACGTTATACGTTATAGGTCATACCTTATACATGATACGTCATACGTTAGACGTTATGCGTTATACGTTATGCGTTATACGTTATACATTATACGCTATACGTTATACGTTATACGTTATACGTTGTACGTTGTACGTTATACGTTATTCGTTATACGTTATACGTTATACGTTATGCGTTATACGATATACGTTATACGTTATACGTTAGACGTTATAGGTTTCACGTAATACGTTATACGTTATTGGTTATACGTTATTCGTTATACGTTCTTCGTTACACGCTAGACGTTATACGTAATGGGTTATACGTTATACGTTATACGTTATACGTTATACGTTATACGTTATACGTTATACGTTATACGTTATACGTTATACGTTATACGTTATACGTTATACGTTATACGTTATACATTATACGTTATACGTTTAACGGCATACGTTATACCCTGTACGTTATACGTTATACGTTATACGTTATACGTTATACGTTATTGGTTATACGTTATACGTTATACGTTATACGTTATACGTTATACGTTATACGTTATACGGTATACGTTATGCGTTATACCCCATACGTTATACGTTATACGTTATACGTTATACATTATACGTTATACGTTATAGGTTATACGTCATACGTTATACGTTATACGTTATACGTTATACGTTATACGTTGTACGTTATACGTTATTCGTTCTACGTTCTTCGTTACACGTTATACATTATACGTAATGCGTTATACGTTATGGGTTATAGGTTATACGTTATACGTTATACGTTATAAGTTATACGTTATACGTTATACGTTATACGTTATACGTTATACGTTATACGTTATTCGTTATACGTTATACGTTATACGTTATACGTTATACGTTATACGTTATACGTTATACGTTATACTTTATACGTTATAAGTTATACGTTATACGTTATACGTTATACGTTATAGGTCATACCTTATACATGATACGTCATACGTTAGACGTTATGCGTTATACGTTATGCGTTATACGTTATACATTATACGCTATACGTTATACGTTATACGTTATACGTTGTACGTTGTACGTTATACGTTATTCGTTATACGTTATACGTTATACGTTATGCGTTATACGATATACGTTATACGTTATACGTTAGACGTTATAGGTTTCACGTAATACGTTATACGTTATTGGTTATACGTTATTCGTTATACGTTCTTCGTTACACGCTAGACGTTATACGTAATGGGTTATACGTTATACGTTATACGTTATACGTTATACGTTATACGTTATACGTTATACGTTATACGTTATACGTTATACGTTATACGTTATACGTTATACGTTATACATTATACGTTATACGTTTAACGGCATACGTTATACCCTGTACGTTATACGTTATACGTTATACGTTATACGTTATACGTTATTGGTTATACGTTATACGTTATACGTTATACGTTATACGTTATACGTTATACGTTATACGGTATACGTTATACGTTATACCCCATACGTTATACGTTATACGTTATACGTTATACATTATACGTTATACGTTATAGGTTATACGTCATACGTTATACGTTATACGTTATACGTTATACGTTATACGTTGTACGTTATACGTTATTCGTTCTACGTTCTTCGTTACACGTTATACATTATACGTAATGCGTTATACGTTATGGGTTATAGGTTTTACGTTATACGTTATACGTTATAAGTTATACGTTATACGTTATACGTTATACGTTATACGTTATACGTTATACGTTATACGTTATACGTTATACGTTATACGTTATACGTTATACGTTATACGTTATACGTTATACGTTATACGTTTAACGGCATACGTTATACCCTGTACGTTATACGTTATACGTTATACGTTATACGTTATACGTTATAGGTTATACGTTATACGTTATACGTTATACGTTATACGTTATACGTTATACGTTATACGTTATACGGTATACGTTATACGTTATACCCCATACGTTATACGTTATACGTTGTACGTTATAGGTCATACCTTATATGTGATACGTCATACGTTATACGTTATACGTTATACGATATACGGTATACGTTATACGTTATACGTTATACGTTATACGTAATACGTTATAGGTTATACGTTATAGGTTATACGTTATACGATACACGTTATACGTTATACGTTAGACGTTATAGGTTTCACGTAATACGTTAAACGTTATTGGTTATACGTTATTCGTTATACGTTCTTCGTTACACGCTAGACGTTATACGTAATGGGTTATACGTTATACGTTATACGTTATACGTTATACCCTATACGTTATACTTTATACGTTATAAGTTATACGTTATACGTTATACGTTATACGTTATAGGTCATACCTTATACATGATACGTCATACGTTAGACGTTATGCGTTATACGTTATGCGTTATGCGTTATACATTATACGCTATACGTTATACGTTATACGTTATACGTTGTACGTTGTATGTTATACGTTATTCGTTATACGTTCTTCGTTACACGTTATACCTTATACGTTATGCGTTATAGGTTATACGTTATACGTTATACGTTATACGTTATACGTTATACGTTATACGGTATACGTTATACGTTATACCCTATACGTTATACTTTATACGTTATAAGTTATACGTTATACGTTATACGTTATACGTTATACGTTATAGGTCATACCCTATACATGATACGTCATACGTTAGACGTTATGCGTTATACGTTATGCGTTATACGTCATACGGTATACGTTATACGTTATACCCTATACGTTATACGTTATACGTCATACGTTATACGTTATACGTTATACGTTATACGTTATACGTTATACGTTATACGTTATACGTTATAGGTTATACGTTATAGGTTATACGTTATACGTTATACGTTATACGTTACACGACATACGTTATACGTTATACGTTATACGTTATACGTAATACGTTATACGTTATACCCTATACGTTATACTTTATACGTTATAAGTTATACGTTATACGTTATACGTTATACGTTATAGGTCATACCTTATACATGATACGTCATACGTTAGACGTTATGCGTTATACGTTATGCGTTATGCGTTATACATTATACGCTATACGTTATACGTTATACGTTATACGTTGTACGTTGTATGTTATACGTTATTCGTTATACGTTCTTCGTTACACGTTATACCTTATACGTTATGCGTTATAGGTTATACGTTATACGTTATACGTTATACGTTATACGTTATACGTTATACGTTATACGTTATACGTTATACGTTATACGTTATACGTTATACGTTATACGCTATACGTTATACGTTATACGTTATACGTTTAACGGTATACGTTATACCCTGTACGTTATACGTTATACGTTATACGTTATACGTTATACGTTATAGGTTATAAGTTATACGTTATACGTTATACGTTATACGTTATACGTTATAGGTCATACCTTATACACGATACGTCATACGTTAGACGTTATGCGTTATACGTTATGCGTTATACGTTATACATTATACGCTATACGTTATACGTTATACGTTATACGTTATACGTTATACGTTATACGTTATACGTTATACGTTACACGTTATACGTTACACGTTATACGTTATACGTTATACGTTATACGTTATACGTTATACGTTATACGTTATACCTTATACGTTATACGTTATACGTTATACGTTATACGTTATACGTTATACGTTATACGTTATACGTTATACGTTATACGTTATACGTTATACGTTATACGTTATACGTTATACGTTATACGTTATACGTTATACGTTATACGTTATACGTTATACGTTATACGTTATACGTTATACGTTATACGTTATACGTTATACGTTATACGTTATACGTTATACGTTATACGTTATACGTTATACGTTATACGTTATACGTTATACGTTATACGTTATACGTTATACGTTATACGTTATACGTTATAAGTTATACGTTATACGTTATACGTTATGCGTTATACGTTATACGTTATACGTTATACGTAATACGTAATACGTTATAGGTTATACGTTATACGTTATACGTTATACGATATACGTTATACGTTATACGTTAGACGTTATAGGTTTCACGTAATACGTTAAAAGTTATTGGTTATACGTTATTCGTTATACGTTCTTCGTTACACGCTAGACGTTATACGTAATGGGTTATACGTTATACGTTATACGTTATACGTTATACGTTATACGTTATACGATATACATTATACGTTATACGTTATATGTTATACGTTATACGTTATACGTAATACGTTGTACGTTATACGTTTTACGTCATACGTTATACGTTATACGTTACACGATATACGTTTTACGTTATACGCTAGACGTTATAGGTTATACGTAATACGTTATACGTTATGCGTTATACGTTATACGTTATACGTTATACGTTATACGTTATACGTTATACGTCGTACGTTATACGTTATACGTTATACGTTATACGTTATACGTTATACGTTGTACGTTATACGTTATACGTTATACGATATACGTTACACGATATACGTTTTACGTTATACGTTATACGTTATACGTTATACGTTATACGTTATACGTTATTCGTTATGCGTTATGCGTTATACGTTATACGTCATACGTTATACGTTATACGTTATACGTTATACGTTATACGATATACGTTATACGTTATACGTTATACGTTAGACGTTATAGGTTTCACGTAATACGTTATACGTTATTGGTTATACGTTATTCGTTATACGTTCTTCGTTACACGCTAGACGTTATACGTAATGGGTTATACGTTATACGTTATACGTTATACGGTATACGATATACGTTATACGTTATACGTTAGACGTTATAGGTTTCACGTAATACGTTATACGTTATTGTTTATACGTTATTCGTTATTCGTTCTTCGTTACACGCTAGACGTTATACGTAATGGGTTATACGTTATACGTTATACGTTATACGTTATACGTCATACGTTTTACGTTATACATTATACGTTATACGTTATAGGTTATACGTTATACGTTATACGTTATACGTTATACGTTATACGTTATACGTTGTACGTTATACGTTATTCGTTCTACGTTCTTCGTTACACGTTATACATTATACGTAATGCGTTATACGTTATACGTTATATGTTATACGTTATACGTTATACGTTATACGTGATACGTTATACGTTCTTCGTTACACGTTATACGTTATACGTTATGCGTTATAGGTTATACGTTATACGGTATACGTTATACGTTATACGTTATACGTTATACGTTATACGTTATACGTTATACGTTATACGTTATACGTTTAACGGTATACGTTATACCCTGTACGTTATACGTTATACGTTATACGTTATACGTTATACGTTATACGTTATACGTTATACGTTATACGGTATACGTTATACGTTATACCCCATACGTTATACGTTATACGTTGTACGTTATAGGTCATACCTTATACGTGATACGTCATACGTTATACGTTATACGTTATACGTTATACGTTATACGTTATACGTTATACGTTATACGTTATACGATAAACGTTATTAGTTATACTTTACACGGTATACGTTAAACGTTATACCCTATACGTTATACGTTATACGTTATACGTTAAACGTTATTAGTTATACTTTATACGGTATACGTTATACGTTATACGTTATACGTTATACGTTATACGTTATAGGTTATACGTTATAGGTTATACGTTATACGTTATACGTTATACGTTACACGACATACGTTATACGTTATACGTTATACGTTATACGTAATACGTTATACGTTATACCCTATACGTTATACTTTATACGTTATAAGTTAAACGTTATACGTTATACGTTATACGTTATAGGTCATACCTTATACATGATACGTCATACGTTAGACGTTATGCGTTATACGTTATTCGTTCTACGTTCTTCGTTACACGTTATACATTATACGTAATGCGTTATACGTTATGCGTTATAGGTTATACGTTATACGTTATACGTTATACGTTATACGTTATACGTTATACGTTATACGTTATACGTTATACGTTATACGTTATGCGTTATACGTTATACGTTATACGTTATACGTTTAACGGTATACGTTATACCCTGTACGTTATACGTTATACGTTATACGTTATACGTTATACGTTATAGGTTATACGTTATACGTTATACGTTATACGTTATACGTTATACGTTATACGTTATACGTTATACGTTATACGGTATACGTTATACGTTATACCCCATACGTTATACGTTATACGTTGTACGTTATAGGTCATACCTTATACGTGATACGTCATACGTTATACGTTATACGTTATACGTTATACGTTATACGTTATACGATAAACGTTATTAGTTATACTTTATACGGTATACGTTATACGTTATACCCTATACGTTATACGTTATACGTCATACGTTATACGTTATACGTTATACGATATACGGTATACGTTATACGTCATACGTTATACGTTATACGTAATACGTTATAGGTTATACGTTATACGTTATACGTTATACGATATACGTTATACGTTATACGTTAGACGTTATAGGTTTCACGTAATACGTTAAACGTTATAGGTTATACGTTATTCGTTATACGTTCTTCGTTACACGCTAGACGTTATACGTAATGGGTTATACGTTATACGTTATACGTTATACGTTATACGTTATACGTTATACGTCATACGTTTTACGTTATACGTTTAACGGTATACGTTATACCCTGTACGTTATACGTTATACGTTATACGTTATACGTTATACGTTATACGTTATAGGTTATACGTTATAGGTTATACGTTATACGTTATACGTTATACGTTACACGACATACGTTATACGTTATACGTTATACGTTATACGTAATACGTTATACGTTATACCCTATACGTTATACTTTATACGTTATAAGTTATACGTTATACGTTATACGTTATACGTTATAGGTCATACCTTATACATGATACGTCATACGTTAGACGTTATGCGTTATACGTTATGCGTTATGCGTTATACATTATACGCTATACGTTATACGTTATACGTTATACGTTGTACGTTGTATGTTATACGTTATACGTTATACGTTCTTCGTTACACGTTATACCTTATACGTTATGCGTTATACGTTATACGTTATACGTTATACGTTATACGTTATACGTTATAGGTTATACGTTATAGGTTATACGTTATACGTTATACGTTATACGTTACACGACATACGTTATACGTTATACGTTATACGTTATACGTAATACGTTATACGTTATACCCTATACGTTATACTTTATACGTTATAAGTTATACGTTATACGTTATACGTTATACGTTATACGTTATACGTTATACGTTATACGTTATACGTTATAGGTTATACGTTATACGTTATACGTTATACGATATACGGTATACGTTATACGTTAGACGTTATAGGTTTCACGTAATACGTTAAAAGTTATTGGTTATACGTTATTCGTTATACGTTCTTCGTTACACGCTAGACGTTATACGTAATGGGTTATACGTTATACGTTATACGTTATACGTTATACGTTATACGTTATACGTCATACGTTTTACGTTATACGTTTAACGGTATACGTTATACCCTGTACGTTATACGTTATACGTTATACGTTATACGTTATACGTTATACGTTATACGTTATACGTTATACGTTATACGTTATACGGTATACGTTACACGTTATACCCTATACGTTATACGTTATACGTTATGCGTTATAGGTCATACCTTATACGTGATACGTCATACGTTATACGTTATACGTTATACGTTATACGTTATACGTTATACGTTATACGTTATACGTTATACGTTACACGATATACGTTTTACGTTATACGTTATACGTTATACGTTATACGATATACGTTATACGTTATACGTTATACGTTATACGTTATACGTTATACGTAATACGTTATACGTTATACGTTATACGTTATAAGTTATACGTAATACGTTATAGGTTATACGTTATACGTTATACGTTATACGATATACGTTATACGTTATACGTTAGACGTTATAGGTTTCACGTAATACGTTAAACGTTATTGGTTATACGTTATTCGTTATACGTTCTTCGTTACACGCTAGACGTTATACGTAATGGGTTATACGTTATACGTTATACGTTATACGTTATACGTTATACGTTATACCCTATACGTTATACGTTATACGTCATACGTTATACGTTATACGTTATACGTTATACGTTATACGTTATACGTTATACCTTGTACGTTATACGTTATACGTTATACGTTATACGTTACACGATATACGTTTTACGTTATACGTTATACGTTATACGTTATACGTTATACGTTATACGTTATACGTTATACGTTATACGTTATACGTTATACGTTATACGTTATACGCTATACGTTATACGTTATACGTTATACGTTATACGTTATACGTTATACATTATACGTTATACGTTATACGTTATACGTAATACGTTATACGTTATACGTGATACGTCATACGTTATACGTTGTACGTTATACGTTTTACGTCATACGTTATACGTTATACGTTACACGATATACGTTTTACGTTATACGCTAGACGTTATAGGTTATACGTAATACGTTATACGTTATGCGTTATACGTTATACGTTATACGTTATACGTTATACGTTATACGTTATACGTTATACGTTATACGTTATACGTTATACGTTATACGCTATACGTTATACGTTATACGTTATACGTTATACGTTATGCGTTATACGTTATACGTCATACGTTATACGTTATACGTTATACGTTATACGTTATACGTTATACGTCATACGTTATACGTTATACGCCATACGTTATACGTAATACGTTATACGTTACACGTTATACGTTATACGTTATACGTTATACGTTATACGATATACGTTATACGTTATACGTTATACGTTATACGTTATACGTTACACGATATACGTTTTACGTTATGCGTTAGACGTTATAGGTTATACGTAATACGTTATACGTTATACGTTATACGTTATACGTTATACGTTATACGTTATACGTTATACGTCATACGTTATACGTTATACGCCATACGTTATACGTAATACGTTATACGTTACACGTTATACGTTATACGTTATACGTTATACGTTATACGATATACGTTATACGTTACACGATATACGTTTTACGTTATGCGTTAGACGTTATAGGTTATACGTTATACGTTATACGTTTTACGTCATACGTTATACGTTATACGTTACACGATATACGTTTTACGTTATACGCTAGACGTTATAGGTTATACGTAATACGTTATACGTTATGCGTTATACGTTATACGTTATACGTTATACGATATACGTTATACGTTATACGTTATACGTTATACGTTATACGTTATACGTTATACGTTATACGTTATACGTTATGCGTTATACGTTATACGTCATACGTTATACGTTATACGTTATACGTTATACGTTATACGTTATACGTCATACGTTATACGTTATACGCCATACGTTATACGTAATACGTTATACGTTATACGCCATACGTTATACGTAATACGTTATACGTTACACGTTATACGTTATACGTTATACGTTATACGTTATACGTTATACGTTATACGTTATACGTTATACGTTACACGATATACGTTTTACGTTATGCGTTAGACGTTATAGGTTATACGTAATACGTTATACGTTATACGTTATACGTTATACGTTATACGTTATACGTTATACGTTATACGTCATACGTTATACGTTATACGCCATACGTTATACGTAATACGTTATACGTTACACGTTATACGTTATACGTTATACGTTATACGTTATACGATATACGTTATACGTTACACGATATACGTTTTACGTTATGCGTTAGACGTTATAGGTTATACGTTATACGTTATACGTTATACGTTATACGTTATACGTTATAGGTTATACGTTATACGTCATACGTTATACGTTATACGCCATACGTTATACGTAATACGTTATACGTTACACGTTATACGTTATACGTTACACGATATACGTTTGCGTTACACGATATACGTTTTACGTTATATGTTAGACGTTATAGGTTATACGTTATACGTTATACGTTATACGTTATACGTTATACGCTATGCGTTATACGTTATACGTTATACGTTATACGTTATACGTTATACGTTATACGTTATACGTTATAGGTCATACCTTATACGTGATACGTCATACGTTATACGTTATACGTTATACGTTATACGTTAAACGTTATTAGTTATACATTATTCGGTATACGTTATACGTTATACGTTGTACGTTATACGTTATACGTCATACGTTATACGTTATACGTTATACGGTATACGTTATACGTTATACCCTATACGTTATACGTTATACGTTATACGTTATAGGTCATACCTTATACGTGATACGTCATAGGTTATACGTTATACGTTATACGTTATACGTTATACGTTAAACGTTATTAGTTATACTTTATACGGTATACGTTATACGTTATACCCTATACGTTGTACGTTATACGTCATACGTTATACGTTATACGTTATACGTTATACGTTATACGGTATACGTTATACGTTATACCCTATACGTTATACGTTATACGTTATAGGTCATACCTTATACGTGATACGTCATACGTTATACGTTATACGTTATACGTTAAACGTTATTAGTTATACTTTATTCGGTATACGTTATACGTTTTACCCTATACGTTATACGTTATACGTCATACGTTATACGTTATAGGTCATACCTTATACGTGATACGTCATACGTTATACGTTATACGTTATACGTTAAACGTTATACGTTATACGTTAAACGTTATTAGTTATACTTTATACGGTATACGTTATACGTTATACCCTATACGTTATACGTTATACGTCATACGTTATACGTTATACGTTATACGTGATACGTTATACGTTATACGTTATACGTTATACGTTATACGTTATACGTTATACGTTATACGTTATACGTTATACGTGATACGTGATACGTTATACGTTATACGTTATACGTTATACGTTATACGTTATACGTTATACGTTATACGTTATACGTTATACGTTATACGTTATACGTTATACGTTATACGTTATACGTTATACGTTATACGTTATACGTTATACGTTATACGTTATACGTTATACGTTATACGTTATACGTTATACGTTATACGTTATACGTTATACGTTATACGTTGTACGTTATACGTTATTCGTTATACGTTCTTCGTTACACGTTATACGTTATACGTCATGCGTTATAGGTTATACGTTATATAATACGTTATACGTTATACGTTATACGTTATACGTTATACGTTATACGTTATACGTTATACGTTATACGTTATACGTTATACGTTATACGTTATACGTTATACGTTATACGTTATACGTTATACGTTATACGTTATACGTTATACGTTATACGTTATACGTTATACGTTATACGTTATACGTTATACGTTATACGTTATACGTTATACGTTATACGTTATACGTTATACGTTATACGTTATACGTTATACGTTATACGTTATACGTTATACGTTATAGGTCATACCTTATACGTGATACGTCATACGTTATACGTTATACGTTATACGTTATACGTTATACGTTAAACGTTATTAGTTATACTTTATACGGTATACGTTATACGTTATACCCTATACGTTATACGTTATACGTCATACGTTATACGTTATACGTTATACGTGATACGTTATACTTTATACGTTATACGTTATACGTTATACGTTATACGTTATACGTTCAACGGTATACGTTATAGGTTATACGTAATACGTTATACGTTATACGTTATACGTTATACGTTATACGTTATAGGTTATACGTTATACGTTATACGTTATACGTTATACGTTATACGTTATACGTTATACGTTATACGTTATGCGTTATACGTTATACGTCATACGTTATACGTTATACGTGATACGTCATAAGTTATACGTTGTACGTTATACGTTATACGTTATACGTTATACGTTATACGCTATACGTTATACGTTATAAGTTATACGTTATACGTTATACGTTATACGTTATACGTTATACGTTATACGTTATACGTTACACGATATACGTTTTACGTTATACGTCATACGTTATACGTTATACGTTATACGTTATACGTTATACGTTATACGTTATACGTTATACGTTATACGTTATACGTTATACGTTATACGTTATACGTTATACGTTATACGTTATACGTTATACGTAATACGTTACACGTTATACGTTATACGTCATAAGTTATACGTTGTACGTTATACGTTATACGTTATACGTAATACGTTATACGCTATACGTTATACGTTATACGTTATACGTTATGCGTTATACGCTACACGATATACGTTTTACGTTATACGTTAGACATTATAGGTTATACGTAATACGTTATACGTTATACGTTATACGTTATACGTTATACGTTATACGTTATACGTTATACGATATACGTTATACGTTATACGTTATACGTTATACATTATACGTTATTGGTTATAGGAGATACGTAATACGTGATACGTTATACGTTATACGTTATACGTTATACGTAATACATTATACGTTATACGTTATACGTTATACATTATGCGTTATTCGTTATGCGTTATACGTTATACGTCATACGTTATACGTTATACGTTATACGTTATACGTTATACGTTATACGTTATACGTTATACGTTATACGTTATACGTTACACGTTATACGTTATACGTTATACGTTATACGTTATACGTTATACGTTATACGTTATACGTTACACGATATACGTTTTACGTTATACGTCATACGTTATACGTGATACGTTATACGTTATACGTTATACGTTATACGTTATACGTTATACGTTATACGTTATACGTCATACGTTATACGTTATACGTTATACGTTATACGTTATTCGTTATACGTTACACGATATACGTTTTACGTTATACGTCATACGTTATACGTTATACGTTATACGTTATACGTTATACGTTATACGTTATACGTTATACGTTATACGTTATACGTTATACGTTATACGTTATACGTAATACGTTATACGTTATACGTTATACGTAATAAGTTATACGTTGTACGTTATACGTTATACGTTATACGTTATACGCTATACGTTATACGTTATACGTTATACGTTATACGTTATGCGTTATACGTTACACGATATACGTTTTACGTTATACGTTAGACATTATAGGTTATACGTAATACGTTATACGTTATACGTTATACGTTATACGTTATACGTTATACGTTATACGTTATACGTTATACGTTATGCGTTATACGTTATACGTCATACGTTATACGTTATACGTTATACCTTATACGTTATACGTTATACGTTATACGTTATACGTTATACGTTATACGTTATACGTTATACGTTATACGTTATACGTTATACGTTATACGTTATACGTTATACGTTATACGTTGTACGTTATACGTTATACGTTATACGTTATACGTTATACGTTATACGTTATACGTTATACGTTATACGTTATACGTTATACGTTATACGATATACGTTGTACGTTATACGTTATACGTTATACGTTATACGTTATACGTTATACGTTATACGTTATAGGTTATACGTTATAGGTTATACGTTATACGTTATACGTTATACGTTATACGTTATGCGTTATACGTTACACGATATACGTTTTACGTTATACGTTAGACATTATAGGTTATACGTAATACGTTATACGTTATACGTTATACGTTATACGTTATACGTTATACGTTATACGTTATACGTTATACGTTATGCGTTATACGTTATACGTCATACGTTATACGTTATACGTTATACCTTATACGTTATACGTTATACGTTATACGTTATACGTTATACGTTATACGTTATACGTTATACGTTATACGTTATACGTTATACGTTATACGTTATACGTTATACGTTATACGTTATACGTTACACGTTATACGTTATACGTTGTACGTTATACGTTATACGTTATACGTTACACGATATACGATTTACGTTATGCGTTAGACGTTATAGGTTATACGTTATACGTTATACGTTATACGTTATACGTTATACGTTATACGTTATACGCTATACGTTATACGTTATACGTTATACGTTATACGTTATACGTTATACGTTATACGTTATGCGTTATACGTTACACGATATACGTTTTACGTTATACGTTAGACATTATAGGTTATACGTCATACGTTATACGTTATACGCCATACGTTATACGTAATACGTTATACGTTACACGTTATACGTTATACGTTATACGTTATACGTTATACGTTATACGTTATACGTTATACGTTATACGTTATACGTTATACGTTATACGTTATACGTTATACGTTATACGTTATACGTTATACGTTATACGTTATACGTTATACGTTATACGTTATACGTTATACGTTATACGTTATACGTTATACGTTATACGTTATACGTTATACGTTATACGTGATACGTGATACGTTATACGTTATACGTTATACGTTATACGTTATACGTTATACGTTTAACGGTATACGTTATACCCTGTACGTTATACGTTATACGTTATACGTTATACGTTATACGTTATACGTTATACGTTATACGTTATACGTTATACGGTATACGTTATACGTTATACCCTATGCGTTATACGTTATACGTTATGCGTTATAGGTCATACCTTATACGTGATACGTCATACGTTATACGTTATACGTTATACGTTATGCGTTAAACGTTATTAGTTATACTTTATACGGTATACGTTATACGTTATACCCTATACGTTATACGTTAGACGTCATACGTTATACGTTATACGTTATACGTTATATGGTATACGTTATACGTTATACCCTATACGTTATACGTTATACGTTATAGGTCATACCTTATACGTGATACGTCATACGTTATACGTTATACGTTATACGTTACACGTTAAACGTTGTTAGTTATACTTTATACGGTATACGTTATACGTTATACCCTATACGTTATACGTTATACGTCATACATTATACGTTATACGTTATACGTTATACGTTATACGTTATACGTTATACGTTATACGTTATAGGTTATACGTTATAGGTTATACGTTATACATTATACGCTATACGTTATACGTTATACGTTATACGTTATACGTCATACGTTATACGTTATACGTTATACGTTATACGTTATACGTTATACGTTATACGTTATACGTTATACGTTATACGTTATACGTTATACGTTATACGTTATACGTTATACGTTATACGTTATACGTTATACGTTATACGTTATACGTTATACGTTATACGTTATACGTAATACGTTATACGTTATACGTTATCCGTTATACGTTATACGATATACGTTATACGTTATACGTTATACGTTATACGTTATACGTTATACGTTATACGTTATAGGTTATACGTTATACGTTATACGTTATACGTTATACGTTATACGTTATACGTTATACGTTATACGTTATACGTTATACGATATACGTTATACGTTATACGTTATACGTTATACGTTATACGTTATACGTTATACGTTATACGTTATACGTTATACGTTATACGTTATACGTTATACGTTATACGGTATACGTTATACGTTATACCCTATGCGTTATACGTTATACGTTATGCGTTATAGGTCATACCTTATACGTGATACGTCATACGTTATACGTTATACGTTATACGTTATGCGTTAAACGTTATTAGTTATACTTTATACGGTATACGTTATACGTTATACCCTATACGTTATACGTTAGACGTCATACGTTATACGTTATACGTTATACGTTATATGGTATACGTTATACGTTATACCCTATACGTTATACGTTATACGTTATAGGTCATACCTTATACGTGATACGTCATACGTTATACGTTATACGTTATACGTTACACGTTAAACGTTGTTAGTTATACTTTATACGGTATACGTTATACGTTATACCCTATACGTTATACGTTATACGTCATACATTATACGTTATACGTTATACGTTATACGTTATACGTTATACGTTATACGTTATACGTTATAGGTTATACGTTATAGGTTATACGTTATACATTATACGCTATACGTTATACGTTATACGTTATACGTTATACGTCATACGTTATACGTTATACGTTATACGTTATACGTTATACGTTATACGTTATACGTTATACGTTATACGTTATACGTTATACGTTATACGTTATACGTTATACGTTATACGTTATACGTTATACGTTATACGTTATACGTTATACGTTATACGTTATACGTTATACGTAATACGTTATACGTTATACGTTATCCGTTATACGTTATACGATATACGTTATACGTTATACGTTATACGTTATACGTTATACGTTATACGTTATACGTTATAGGTTATACGTTATACGTTATACGTTATACGTTATACGTTATACGTTATACGTTATACGTTATACGTTATACGTTATACGATATACGTTATACGTTATACGTTATACGTTATACGTTATACGATATACGTTATACGTTATACGTTATACGTTATACGTTATACGTTATACGTTATACGTTATAGGTTATACGTTATAGGTTATACGTTATACGTTATACGTTATACGTTACACGACATACGTTATACGTTATACGTTATACGTTATACGTTATACCCTATACGTTATACTTTATACGTTATAAGTTATACGTTATACGTTATACGTTATACGTTATAGGTTATACGTTATACGTTATACGTTATACGATATACGTTATACGTTATACGTTATACGTTATACGTTATACGTTATACGTTATACGTTATACGTTATACGTTATAGGTTATACGTTATAGGTTATACGTTATACGTTATACGTTATACGTTATACGTTATACGTTATACGTTATGCGTTATACGTTATACGTCATACGTTATACGTTATAGGTGATACGTCATAAGTTATACGTTGTACGTTATACGTTATACGTTATACGTTATACGTTACACGATATACGTTTTACGTTATTCGTTATACGCCATACGTTATACGTTATACGTTATACGTTATGCGTTATACGTTACACGATATACGTTTTACGTTATACGTTAGACGTTATAGGTTATACGTAATACGTTATACGTTATACGTTATACGTTATACGTTATACGTTATACGTTATACGTTATACGTTATACGTTATACGTTATACGTTATGCGTTATACGTTATACGTCATACGTTATACGTTATAGGTGATACGTCATAAGTTATACGTTGTACGTTATACGTTATACGTTATACGTTATACGTTATACGCTATACGTTATACGTTATACGTTATACGTTATACGTTATACGTTATGCGTTATACGTTATACGTCATACGTTATACGTTATACGCCATACGTTATACGTAATACGTTATACGTTACACGTTATACGTTATACGTTATACGTTATACGTTATACGTTATACGTTATACGTTACACGATATACGTTTTACGTTATGCGTTAGACGTTATAGGTTATACGTAATACGTTATACGTTATACGTTATACGTTATACGTTATACGTTATACGTTATACGTCATACGTTATACGTTATACGCCATACGTTATACGTAAGACGTTATACGTTACACGTTATACGTTATACGTTATACGTTATACGTTATACGTTATACGTTATACGTTATACGTTATACGTTATACGTTATACGTTATACGTTATACGTTATACGTTATACGTTATACGTTATACGTTATACGTTATACGTTATACGTTATACGTTATACGTTATACGTTATACGTTATACGTTATACGTTTTTTTTTTTTTTTTTTTTTTTTATTAACGTGGGGGAAATCTTCGAAAGACCCCCCCGCCGCCTGGGGAGGGGCGGGGGGAGTGTGGGATTCCCCGCGCCCGGAAGGAAACCCATCGGGCGCGGGACCTACCCACTAAAACCCACCACGGTGGCCATCCTCGCACTATGCAGGGGGAGCACCTGGGACCGAAGACATCATAAC
Source organism: Ptiloglossa arizonensis (assembly GCF_051014685.1). Taxonomy (NCBI): domain Eukaryota; kingdom Metazoa; phylum Arthropoda; class Insecta; order Hymenoptera; family Colletidae; genus Ptiloglossa; species Ptiloglossa arizonensis. The sequence goes on from NW_027479105.1 coordinate 68,730, forward strand.
ATCAGGTGCTCCCCCGTGCAGGGCTCTCGCGCCCGTGTCCTCCCGTTCCTGGGAAGGGAGGGGGTACTTCACCCTCCCTTCCCTGTTTTCTCCTCGGCGCTCTGGCGCCCGACGTCGGAGCAGGGCCACACTGCTCCGACGTCCCACTCCCGGGGGCCGCCCGAGGGCGGCCGCGAGTCCCACACTCGCGACCGCCCACGGCCCCCATAGCCGCGCCGGAGGCACGGCCCTGGGACCGTGCCGTCGGCGCGGCCGCACCCCGGCTCGTACGCTCCCGAGGGCGGCTCTGGCCTCTCCGCCCTCGAGAGCGTCGCCGTCCCTTATTCCTCCCACCCCTCAGACGACGGGCGGTGGCACGAGCCTCAAGGGCTACGCACCCCCGCCCGCCGCTCTCAGGGTGGCCTCCCCAGCCCTTCCGGAGGCCCACCCGCCCCCGGCCTCGGACGAGGCCTCGCTCGCGGTCTCCCGCTCTCGCGAATGCGGCTCGCGGCCTCCTTCCGCGAGATTACCTCCTCGCAGAAGGAGGCCACGGCCCGCCACTTCGTCTCGCTGCCGAGCATGGCCTGTACCACGCCCGGCAGCGATAGGTCCGCCCCAATCACGGCCGTGAGGACACGGCGCTCCACCCCCCAGGCCGGACACACCTCGAGGGTGTGTTGCGCCGTGTCCTCGTCCGCTGGACAGTGCCAGCAGCGCGCCGCCTCTTCCACACCGATCCGGCACAGGTACTGACCGAAGCATCCGTGCCCGGACAGCACCTGCACCAACCGGTAGGTGAGTGAGCCGAAGCGCCTACCCAGCCACTCAAACAGGACCGGCCGGATAGCCCGGACAGTCCTCTGGCCGAACAACGGCTCGGCCAGCCGCTGCTGCCAAAGCTGCAGCATGGACTCCCGGGCCTGGCGCCTCAGGGCCTCCACCTCGCAGCCCGCCAGGACCACCCCATCCTCGCGGGCGCGCATGCGGCCCTCGTAGAAAGCCGCATGCGCGCCCGCGATCAAGTCCGCCGGGGGTAGCCCTGACAGGACGCTCGCCGCCTCATACGAAACGGTCCGGTACCCCCGGGCGATCCGCAGTGCAAGCCGCCTTTGAACCCGGCGCAGCAATACCTTGCTGCGCCGGGAGGCGGCCAGGTCGCCCGCCCAAACGGGGGCCCCGTATAGGGCCACCGAGTGGACCATTCCCGCGTAGAGGCGGCGAACCCGGTCACTCGGGCCCCGCAGGTTGGGGAGGATACGGCCCAAAGCGCCAACTATCCTCTCCAACCGCGGGGCCAGGGCCCGGAAATGGCCCTCGAAGCGCCAGTGGCTGTCGAGGTGAAGTCCCAGATATTTCATCTGAGACCTCACCTCGACGTCTGTCTCACCCACCCGGATCAGGGGGGGAGGCGGCTCTCCCCGGGGTCTATACATCCCGAGTACCTCGGTTTTGTGGAGAGCCACCTCCAAACCGATCCCCCTGATCCGGGAGACGACGCGCCGGACACCGTCCTCGGCGGCCCGAACAGCCCCCCTCCAGTCCCCCCCGACGGCCAACAACAAGGTGTCGTCCGCGTAACATGTCAGACTGACGCCGTCGGGGAGGTCTTCGGCCCGCAGGACGGTGTCGTACCCGAGGTTCCACAGCAGGGGTCCTAACACCGACCCCTGCGGAACCCCGGAGTACACCGCTCTCCTCTCCGTCCCGCACCGGCCCGGATACTCGATCCACCTGTCGCGGAGGTAGTCCTCGACGACTGCCCTAAGGTAGGCGGGGACTCGATGTTCCTCAAGCCCCCGCCTAATCGCCGCCCAGGGTAGGGTGTTAAACGCATTGGCGATGTCCAAGGACACCGCCAATGCCACCCCACCCCGGGAGACCGCCGAGGCCGAGAGGGACCGGACGCGTCGAATCGCGTCGATCGTCGACCGGCCCTCCCGGAACCCGAACTGGCACTCCGCCAGCCCGGGCCCACCCCGCGACAGGTGCCCGACGATGCGGGCCGCCACGACTCTTTCTAGGAGCTTGCCCACATCGTCGAGCAGGCAAATCGGCCGGTACGCTGACGGAGAGTCCGCGGGCCTACCCTCTTTCCGGAGGAGGACCATTCGGGCCACCTTCCATGCGGAGGGGAATCGCCCGGCCTCCAGGCAGCGGTCGAATAGCTCCCGGAGGCCGTCACCCAGGACGTCCGCGGCCAAGACCAAGACTCGGCCGGGCACTCCCGAAGGACCCGGGGCAGTATCCTTCGCCCCGAGTCTTCGGATGGCCGCGGCTAGCTCCCCAGCCGAGACCCCCAGCTCCGCGGACCAAGTGGTCGGGTCCGCAGAGGGACGTGGCCCGCTCTCCCCCACGATCGGGAAGAGCGTGTCGACCACGTCCCTCAAGAGCTGGGGGTCGAGACCCTCGGTGATCGGGGGCGCCCATGGCCGGAGTTTATTCAGAACTATCCGGTATGGGCGCCCCCATGGATCCCGCTCGAGGGTCTCGAGGAGCTCCTTCCAGCTCTGGGCCTTGGCCCGTTTGATGGCGACCTGCAGAGCCCTCTTTCCCGCGCGATAGGACTCGTACAGTTCCGCCGCCCTAGCCCGCGCGCCGTCGTCGCCGTTCCGTCCGGCCCGACGACGCGCGCGGGTGTACTGGCGTCGGGCCCGGACGCATGCTGTCCGCAATTCCCCGATTTCGCCCGACCACCAGTACACCGCCCGACGAGGAGACCGCGGCCCGGCCCGGGGCATCGCCGCGTCGCAAATGCGCGCGACGGCGCTCCCGAGCCGAGCCACGGCCCCCTCCAGGTCGGGCAGCCTGGTCTCCCGTCGAGGCCAGGTTTCGGCCAGAGCGGCCGCCACCAGGACGTCCTTGTCAAGGCGCCTAAGCGCCCATCTGCGTGGTGGTGGTGGGGCGCTACCCGCTCCCGGGCGGAGGTGTCGGTGCGGGGCCGCGGCGGCCTCGGGGGAGGTCAAGACCACGCGGATATACCGGTGGTCCGATAATGTCTCCTCCCCCACCACCACGTCCCACCCGGACACCATACGCGCGGCGCCGGGGGATCCAAACGTCAAATCCACTATGGACCCTCCCCCGCGCCGCACGCACGTCAGCTCCGACCCCCGGTTAATCAACCGGAGGTCGAAGCCCGCCGCCCAGTCGCCCAGAGCCTCGCCCCTCCGATTGGTCCTGGGGGACCCCCATGCCACAGACCAGGCATTGAAGTCCCCCAGGACCAGCACCGGCCGGGGCGCAATCCTTGTGGGGCACGCCCCCACCCCGGCCAAGTACTGCTCGAAGGCAGCAAGGCCGCAGTTGGGCGAAACGTAGCACCCCACCACGGCGACTCCCCCCCACTGGACGGCGACGAATCCCGCCCCGTTCTCCAGTAAGGAGAACGGAGGGGACCCGTCACCGCCCTGCCACACAGCCGCCACCAAGCCGGCCGCATCCCCCATCCAATGCGGATGGTCGGGGACGCGGTACGGCTCGGCGGCGACTGCCAGACCACCCCCCCACTCCGCCAGCGTCTGACACATCAGGTCCTGCGCTGCACGGCAGTGGTTGAGGTTGGCCTGCAGGAGGAGGCGGGGAGCCATTATTTGATGGCCTCCTCACCGCCTCCTGGTGGCACCTCCGTGAGGACGGCGGCGGGGCCGATGTCCACCTCCATCGCGGACACCAACGCCGTCGCCGCCTCCGACCTCTTCCTTGCGACCGTCGCGTCGGTCGCGGCCAGGTCCGCGGGCGCCGCGGCCCTCGCAGCTGGGGCCGCTCTCACCGGCGCCGGGAGCGGCCCCGGCGCCCCTCTCCTCTGCCCTCGTCGGGATGGGGGGGTACATTGCTTCCCCCCCATTCGGTGCGCGGCTGGTCTCCCCATGTCCGCACACAGCGGGCACTTGGGGGCCGCCGCGCAGTGGCTCGCGCGGTGGCCTTCGGCACCGCAGCGGTAACAAGTACCGCTGCGGTCCACCGCGGAGGTGCACCGCTGCCTGACATGGCCCGTCTCCAGACAGCGGTAGCACTGGAGTGGGCGTTGGGCGAGGACCTCGATCCTCGCCGACACCCACCCCACCACGATCCTCCCGACTGCTTCTAACTTCCGGGCAGCCGGAAGAGGGCACCGTGCCCACACCGCTCCCAGGCCGGTGGAGGACCGCCGGACCTCCCCGGTCCGGATGTCCCCCTCAGAGCAGCCACCGGCCTGGGCCAGCGCCCTGGCCACCTCCTCCCGGGTGACCGAGTCGTCCAGCCCACAAACGCGCAGCTCCGCGCTCTTTGTGGGCCGGGCGACCCTGACACCCCGGGGTGCCAAGGCCTCGCCCAGCTTTTCGGCCAGTCGGTCCGCCCTGGCTGCGTTGTCGGGGCCGCTCACGCGCAGCATGAGCGCCCCCGTCACCGCCCATCTCGGGCGGACCGACTCGATGGCGAGTGCGGCCAAGGATATCTTTTCCTTGGCCGCTGCCATCACCTCCCCGTAGGAGACGCCCCCCCCCCCTCCGGGACGGTCAGCATGACTGCTGCCGTTGAAGGGGGGCGTCCCAGACGGGGCTTCGCCCTCCCCGCCTTTCCGTCCCTCTTCGGGGCAACCGGCGGGGGAGGCGGCGGCACCCGGGCCGCCCTCCTCGCCGTCCTTCCCGCCCTTCGGCCCAGGACCTCGGTCCACAAGGGACCGGTCGGGGGCGGCGGCGGAGGCATTTGTGCCCCCGCCGTCGCCCCCACCACGGCACCCTTGCCCTTCGTCTTTGCCGCAGGGCCCGGAACCGCGATGGTCCCCCCCTGCGGTCCCCCGCCCCCCGGTTGTTTCCCGGGCCCGGTCCTCGGTCCCGCCGGCGCTCCGCCCTTGGGGCGAAGCGCCGCCCGGATTTCGCCGCGGATGACGGCCATCATGGCCGCCATCTTGGCGTCCATGAGGAGCTCGATGCTCCTCATGGACGTCGCTGGTGTGGGGGGAGCTCCCGCCTTCCCCCTCCCACACGTGCAGTCGCCCGTCGGCCCCGGATGAGGGCGCCTCCTAAGGGCGTCCGTCTCCTTCCGCGAGCACGCAAGCTCGTCTTTCAGAGCCTCCACACGCTGCCTCAATTGGGCGTTCGTGTACTCCAAGGCAGCTGGGACACGTCGTCCCAGCTCCTGGAGAGCCCTCCGCGCCTCCGTCGCGGCCTGGCCAACCGACCTCGCGGAGGCTGTAGTCAGCCCCCGCGAGGTGGCGGCCACCTTCTCAATAGACCTCAGGGACGAGGCAATACGGGCCGATACATGGGCCGTATCCTCGTCCCTGAGGTCCTCCTCCCCGTCGCTCACCGTGAGCAACGGTGGAGCAGCGGACGTGGACGGAGCTTCCTCCGTCCTCCGCCCCTCCACCGTCCTGCGCCTCTTTACGCCCGCGGCGCTGGTCGCGGACGCCAGGGACGAGACCGACGCCGTCTCGTCCCCCTCCTCGAACGGCGCCGGGTGGGGCACGAGTGCCCCCTCCGTCGCCACCCCTCGCGCCACACGCACCGTCCCCCCTCCCCCTTTTTTTTTTTTAGAATTAGTTTTTTCCATTTTGGATCCCACGAGTTGGTCGGAACGTAAGTCGACCCGGGCAGAGCCGCCATACCCGGGCAGGCCTAAATACTCCGGGGGGTCGGCAGGTACCCCGGAGTTGTTGGCCGCTTGGGATTGGGGCCTCCCCCCCAACCACGCATCCCATCACCGCGCACCGTAGCTTAGGATTGGAGGGCAATTTATAGAGTTACCATCCTCGCGGCCCGGGCGGTAAAGCCAAGGCCCCCGTCCCTCCTGCCGTCACGTACCACTCTCAAAGCCAAAAGAGGAATTGGGAGTGGGTCGTTGCGACGACCAACAGGAGTCTTACGGTGTGGTTTGGCATCGGGCACCTCGGGTTTGCCAGTCCCGTACTGTAGCAACAAGCTACAGCCCCTGAGGGATCCCCTCGAAACTTAGACTCACATCGAACAAAATCCACCTACGATTCCCTTCTTCTCTTCTTCTCTTCTACAAACACCTCCAATCCCAGAACATATTATCTTCCTTCTAACCCTTGTGTGTTCGTCCACCGAGTACGTTAGCTCCCCGTCGTCGTACAGATCGAACCATCTTCTCTGCCACCTCTTGGTCCGATTCAGGGGATTCGAGAAGTCCCAGCCGGGGGCGACGAACAGGTATCCGCATTTTGAAATCTTCCTCGTGGCCCTGTTGCATTCCAGAGCCTCCGCGCTGTGCTCCTCCTTCTGCTTGAAGCAGCTGCTGCACTTGCTCTTGTTGAATATGTTCGGCGCGAACTTCCTGCACTCGGCGCCGGTGCCACGGACGCCCGCCTTGCCGCCCGACATCGCGACACGTGCGAATTAACCGCGACGACCGGACAGCATCGTTCGCCTCTCGTCCCCTTCCCTTCGTCCGCCGTTACGAACCACGGCAAGCTTCTCCGCGTGTTCGATTCCTCTTCTTCCGCTGTTGCGCCCGTCCCGGAACAACAAGTTTTATTTACGCGCGATTTCGTTCCGTTGATACGCGCATATGATACGCGCGGACGCGTCACCGAGTAGTCGCCGGCCAGTCTTCGTGCCCGTTACATTAACGGATCGAGTTAACAGGATTTCGTATTCTCGTTCCGAGCAAGGATCACACTTCGGGTATTCGTTCCTTTTTACTCGGTGACGTCGGCGAGAATCTCGCGATATATCGATTCCCGCTACCGCGATCGAATGGAACGCGCCAATTTGTCGAAAGTACCGCGTATCGCGATAATCCGATAATCCGATAATCCGATAATCCGATAATCCGATAATCCGCGGGGCACTTCCGCCCAGCGTGTTCCGTCCCGCTTTTTGTTTACACGACCGGGACGAGTATACGAGACAAGGACTCGTCGGAATTTCGTAATGAATACGTAATGAATACGCGAGCGCGTCGCGCGTCGCGCGTGTTTACGATGTGTTTATGTCACGAGGACGGAAGGGAAACACGCGCGTATACGATGCTGTTGTCAACATCGACGCGATTCGTTCGCGAAACGATCGTTCCGAATCCGATAGCAGGTGACTGTTCTCTGTCCTTGTTTTCCGCCGTTCGTTCGCCCGTGCCCCGCGGTCCGTGTTTCTTGTTGACAATCTTTTCTCCGTGACCTGCTCCGAAAGAGCACGTGGATCGAACGCGACACTCCGAATCACACGAAGCTATTTATAGACACACCCGCGTGCACCCGTAGTTAACGTGTCGCAGCACCGTTCACCGATGAACTCTCGATTGTTCAACGAATCGAATCGAACCCTCGTACGCACGTGCGTGCGATTCGCGTGTACGGGTCTTACCTTTTTAATGCGAAAAACACAACGTCCCGATACGCACCACACCGTCCTTCTCCTGTCCTTGTTTTCCGCCGTTCGCTCGTGCCCCGCGGTCCGTGTTTCTTGTTGACAATCTTTTCTCCGTGACCTGCTCCGAAAGAGCACGTGGATCAAACGCGACACTCCGAATCACGCGAAGCTATTTATAGACACACCCGCGTGCACCCGTAGTTAACGTGTCACAGCACCGTTCACCGATGATCTCTCGATTGTTCAACGAATCAAAACCCTCGTACGCACGTGCGTGCGGTTCGCGTGTACGGGTCCTACCTTTTCAATGCGAACAACACAACACAACGTCAACACAACGTCCCGCCGTCCCGACACGCCGCACACGTCCGTCTCCGTCGGCTGCCGGCGCACGACTCCCATACGTTATACGTTATACGTTATACGTTATACGTTATACGTTATACGTTATACGTTATACGTTATACGTTATACGTTATACGTTATACGTTATACGTGATACGTGATACGTTATACGTTATACGTTATACGTTATACGTTATACGTTATACGTTATACGTTTAACGGTATACGTTATACCCTGTACGTTATACGTTATACGTTATACGTTATACGTTATACGTTATACGTTATACGTTATACGTTATACGTTATACGGTATACGTTATACGTTATACCCTATGCGTTATACGTTATACGTTATGCGTTATAGGTCATACCTTATACGTGATACGTCATACGTTATACGTTATACGTTATACGTTATGCGTTAAACGTTATTAGTTATACTTTATACGGTATACGTTATACGTTATACCCTATACGTTATACGTTAGACGTCATACGTTATACGTTATACGTTATACGTTATATGGTATACGTTATACGTTATACCCTATACGTTATACGTTATACGTTATAGGTCATACCTTATACGTGATACGTCATACGTTATACGTTATACGTTATACGTTACACGTTAAACGTTGTTAGTTATACTTTATACGGTATACGTTATACGTTATACCCTATACGTTATACGTTATACGTCATACATTATACGTTATACGTTATACGTTATACGTTATACGTTATACGTTATACGTTATAGGTTATACGTTATAGGTTATACGTTATACATTATACGCTATACGTTATACGTTATACGTTATACGTTATACGTCATACGTTATACGTTATACGTTATACGTTATACGTTATACGTTATACGTTATACGTTATACGTTATACGTTATACGTTATACGTTATACGTTATACGTTATACGTTATACGTTATACGTTATACGTTATACGTTATACGTTATACGTTATACGTTATACGTTATACGTTATACGTTATACGTTATACGTTATCCGTTATACGTTATACGATATACGTTATACGTTATACGTTATACGTTATACGTTATACGTTATACGTTATACGTTATAGGTTATACGTTATACGTTATACGTTATACGTTATACGTTATACGTTATACGTTATACGTTATACGTTATACGTTATACGTTATACGATATACGTTATACGTTATACGTTATACGTTATACGTTATACGTTATACGTTATACGTTATAGGTTATACGTTATAGGTTATACGTTATACGTTATACGTTATACGTTACACGACATACGTTATACGTTATACGTTATACGTTATACGTTATACGTTATACCCTATACGTTATACTTTATACGTTATAAGTTATACGTTATACGTTATACGTTATACGTTATAGGTTATACGTTATACGTTATACGTTATACGATATACGTTATACGTTATACGTTATACGTTATACGTTATACGTTATACGTTATACGTTATACGTTATACGTTATAGGTTATACGTTATAGGTTATACGTTATACGTTATACGTTATACGTTACACGACATACGTTATACGTTATACGTTATACGTTATACGTAATACGTTATACGTTATACCCTATACGTTATACTTTATACGTTATAAGTTATACGTTATACGTTATACGATATACGTTATAGGTCATAACTTATACATGATACGTCATACGTTAGACGTTATGCGTTATACGTTATGCGTTATACGTTATACATTATACGCTATACGTTATACGTTATACGTTATACGTTATACGTTATACGTTATACGTTATACGTTATACGTTATACGTTATACGTTATACGTTATACGTTATACGTTATACGTTATACGTTATACGTTATACGTTATACGTTATACGTTATACGTTATACGTTATACGTTATACGTTATACGTTATACGTTATACGTTATACGTTATACGTTATACGTTATACGTTATACGTTATACGTTATACGTTATACGTTATACGTTATACGTTATACGTTATACGTTATATGTTATACGTTATACGTTGTACGTTATACGTTATTCGTTATACGTTCTTCGTTACACGTTATACGTTATACGTTATACGTTATACGTTAAACGTTATTAGTTATACTTTATACGGTATACGTTATACGTTATACCCTATACGTTATACGTTATACGTCATACGTTATACGTTATACGTTATACGTGATACGTTATACTTTATACGTTATACGTTATACGTTATACGTTATACGTTATACGTTATACGTTTAACGGTATACGTTATACCCTGTACGTTATACGTTATACGTTATACGTTATACGTTATACGTTATACGTTATACGTTATACGTTATACGTTATACGGTATACGTTATACGTTATACCCTATGCGTTATACGTTATACGTTATGCGTTATAGGTCATACCTTATACGTGATACGTCATACGTTATACGTTATACGTTATACGTTATGCGTTAAACGTTATTAGTTATACTTTATACGGTATACGTTATACGTTATACCCTATACGTTATACGTTATACGTCATACGTTATACGTTATACGTTATACGTTATACGTTATACGTTTAACGGTATACGTTATACCCTGTACGTTATACGTTATACGTTATACGTTATACGTTATACGTTATACGTTATACGTTATACGTTATACGTTATACGGTATACGTTATACGTTATACCCTATGCGTTATACGTTATACGTTATGCGTTATAGGTCATACCTTATACGTGATACGTCATACGTTATACGTTATACGTTATACGTTATGCGTTAAACGTTATTAGTTATACTTTATACGGTATACGTTATACGTTATACCCTATACGTTATACGTTATACGTCATACGTTATACGTTATACGTCATACGTTATACGTTATACGTTATACGTTACACGTTAAACGTTGTTAGTTATACTTTATACGGTATACGTTATACGTTATACCCTATACGTTATACGTTATACGTCATACATTATACGTTATACGTTATACGTTATACGTTATACGTTATACGTTATACGTTATAGGTTATACGTTATAGGTTATACGTTATACATTATACGCTATACGTTATACGTTATACGTTATACGTTATACGTCATACGTTATACGTTATACGTTATACGTTATACGTTATACGTTATACGTTATACGTTATACGTTATACGTTATACGTTATACGTTATACGTTATACGTTATACGTTATACGTTATACGTTATACGTTATACGTTATACGTTATACGTTATACGTTATACGTTATACGTTATACGTTATACGTTATCCGTTATACGTTATACGATATACGTTATACGTTATACGTTATACGTTATACGTTATACGTTATACGTTATACGTTATAGGTTATACGTTATACGTTATACGTTATACGTTATACGTTATACGTTATACGTTATACGTTATACGTTATACGTTATACGTTATACGATATACGTTATACGTTATACGTTATACGTTATACGTTATACGTTATACGTTATACGTTATAGGTTATACGTTATAGGTTATACGTTATACGTTATACGTTATACGTTACACGACATACGTTATACGTTATACGTTATACGTTATACGTTATACGTTATACCCTATACGTTATACTTTATACGTTATAAGTTATACGTTATACGTTATACGTTATACGTTATAGGTTATACGTTATACGTTATACGTTATACGATATACGTTATACGTTATACGTTATACGTTATACGTTATACGTTATACGTTATACGTTATACGTTATACGTTATACGTTATAGGTTATACGTTATAGGTTATACGTTATACGTTATACGTTATACGTTACACGACATACGTTATACGTTATACGTTATACGTTATACGTAATACGTTATACGTTATACCCTATACGTTATACTTTATACGTTATAAGTTATACGTTATACGTTATACGTTATACGTTATAGGTCATAACTTATACATGATACGTCATACGTTAGACGTTATGCGTTATACGTTATGCGTTATACGTTATACATTATACGCTATACGTTATACGTTATACGTTATACGTTATACGTTATACGTTATACGTTATACGTTATACGTTATACGTTATACGTTATACGTTATACGTTATACGTTATACGTTATACGTTATACGTTATACGTTATACGTTATACGTTATACGTTATACGTTATACGTTATACGTTATACGTTATACGTTATACGTTATACGTTATACGTTATACGTTATACGTTATACGTTATACGTTATACGTTATACGTTATACGTTATACGTTATACGTTATACGTTATACGTTATACGTTATACGTTATACGTTATACGTTATACGTTATATGTTATACGTTATACGTTGTACGTTATACGTTATTCGTTATACGTTCTTCGTTACACGTTATACGTTATACGTTATACGTTATACGTTAAACGTTATTAGTTATACTTTATACGGTATACGTTATACGTTATACCCTATACGTTATACGTTATACGTCATACGTTATACGTTATACGTTATACGTGATACGTTATACTTTATACGTTATACGTTATACGTTATACGTTATACGTTATACGTTATACGTTTAACGGTATACGTTATACCCTGTACGTTATACGTTATACGTTATACGTTATACGTTATACGTTATACGTTATACGTTATACGTTATACGTTATACGGTATACGTTATACGTTATACCCTATGCGTTATACGTTATACGTTATGCGTTATAGGTCATACCTTATACGTGATACGTCATACGTTATACGTTATACGTTATACGTTATGCGTTAAACGTTATTAGTTATACTTTATACGGTATACGTTATACGTTATACCCTATACGTTATACGTTATACGTCATACGTTATACGTTATACGTTATACGTTATACGTTATATGGTATACGTTATACGTTATACCCTATACGTTATACGTTATACGTTATAGGTCATACCTTATACGTGATACGTCATACGTTATACGTTATACGTTATACGTTACACGTTAAACGTTGTTAGTTATACTTTATACGGTATACGTTATACGTTATACCCTATACGTTATACGTTATACGTCATACATTATACGTTATACGTTATACGTTATACGTTATACGTTATACGTAATACGTTATACGTTATACGTTATACGTCATAAGTTATACGTTGTACGTTATACGTTATACGTTATACGTTATACGTTATACGCTATACGTTATACGTTATACGTTATACGTTATACGTTATGCGTTATACGTTACACGATATACGTTTTACGTTATACGTCAGACATTATAGGTTATACGTAATACGTTATACGTTATACGTTATACGTTATACGTTATACGTTATACGTTATACGTTATACGTTATACGTTATGCGTTATACGTTATACGTCATACGTTATACGTTATACGTTATACCTTATACGTTATACGTTATACGTTATACGTTATACGTTATACGTTATACGTTATACGTTATACGTTATACGTTATAGGTTATACGTTATACGTTATACGTTATACGTTATACGTTATACGTTATACGTTATACGTTATACGTTATACGTTATACGTTATACGATATACGTTATACGTTATACGTTATACGTTATACGTTATACGTTATACGTTATACGTTATAGGTTATACGTTATAGGTTATACGTTATACGTTATACGTTATACGTTACACGACATACGTTATACGTTATACGTTATACGTTATACGTTATACGTTATACCCTATACGTTATACTTTATACGTTATAAGTTATACGTTATACGTTATACGTTATACGTTATAGGTTATACGTTATACGTTATACGTTATACGATATACGTTATACGTTATACGTTATACGTTATACGTTATACGTTATACGTTATACGTTATACGTTATACGTTATACGTTATAGGTTATACGTTATAGGTTATACGTTATACGTTATACGTTATACGTTACACGACATACGTTATACGTTATACGTTATACGTTATACGTAATACGTTATACGTTATACCCTATACGTTATACTTTATACGTTATAAGTTATACGTTATACGTTATACGTTATACGTTATAGGTCATAACTTATACATGATACGTCATACGTTAGACGTTATGCGTTATACGTTATGCGTTATACGTTATACATTATACGCTATACGTTATACGTTATACGTTATACGTTATACGTTATACGTTATACGTTATACGTTATACGTTATACGTTATACGTTATACGTTATACGTTATACGTTATACGTTATACGTTATACGTTATACGTTATACGTTATACGTTATACGTTATACGTTATACGTTATACGTTATACGTTATACGTTATACGTTATACGTTATACGTTATACGTTATACGTTATACGTTATACGTTATACGTTATACGTTATACGTTATACGTTATACGTTATACGTTATACGTTATACGTTATACGTTATACGTTATACGTTATACGTTATATGTTATACGTTATACGTTGTACGTTATACGTTATTCGTTATACGTTCTTCGTTACACGTTATACGTTATACGTTATACGTTATACGTTAAACGTTATTAGTTATACTTTATACGGTATACGTTATACGTTATACCCTATACGTTATACGTTATACGTCATACGTTATACGTTATACGTTATACGTGATACGTTATACTTTATACGTTATACGTTATACGTTATACGTTATACGTTATACGTTATACGTTTAACGGTATACGTTATACCCTGTACGTTATACGTTATACGTTATACGTTATACGTTATACGTTATACGTTATACGTTATACGTTATACGTTATACGGTATACGTTATACGTTATACCCTATGCGTTATACGTTATACGTTATGCGTTATAGGTCATACCTTATACGTGATACGTCATACGTTATACGTTATACGTTATACGTTATGCGTTAAACGTTATTAGTTATACTTTATACGGTATACGTTATACGTTATACCCTATACGTTATACGCTATACGTCATACGTTATACGTTATACGTTATACGTTATACGTTATATGGTATACGTTATACGTTATACCCTATACGTTATACGTTATACGTTATAGGTCATACCTTATACGTGATACGTCATACGTTATACGTTATACGTTATACGTTACACGTTAAACGTTGTTAGTTATACTTTATACGGTATACGTTATACGTTATACCCTATACGTTATACGTTATACGTCATACATTATACGTTATACGTTATACGTTATACGTTATACGTTATACGTAATACGTTATACGTTATACGTTATACGTCATAAGTTATACGTTGTACGTTATACGTTATACGTTATACGTTATACGTTATACGCTATACGTTATACGTTATACGTTATACGTTATACGTTATGCGTTATACGTTACACGATATACGTTTTACGTTATACGTCAGACATTATAGGTTATACGTAATACGTTATACGTTATACGTTATACGTTATACGTTATACGTTATACGTTATACGTTATACGTTATACGTTATGCGTTATACGTTATACGTCATACGTTATACGTTATACGTTATACCTTATACGTTATACGTTATACGTTATACGTTATACGTTATACGTTATACGTTATACGTTATACGTTATACGTTATACGTTATACGTTATACGTTATACGTTATACGTTATACGTTATACGTTATACGTTATACGTTGTACGTTATACGTTATACGTTATACGTTACACGATATACGATTTACGTTATGCGTTAGACGTTATAGGTTATACGTTATACGTTATACGTTATACGTTATACGTTATACGTTATACGTTATACGCTATACGTTATACGTTATACGTTATACGTTATACGTTATACGTTATGCGTTATACGTTACACGATATACGTTTTACGTTATACGTTAGACATTATAGGTTATACGTAATACGTTATACGTTACACGTTATACGTTATACGTTATACGTTATACGTTATACGTTATACGTTATACGTTATACGTTACACGATATACGTTTTACGATATACGTTATACGCCATACGTTATACGTTATACGTTATACGTTATGCGTTATACGTTACACGATATACGTTTTACGTTATACGTTAGACGTTATAGGTTATACGTAATACGTTATACGTTATACGTTATACGTTATACGTTATACGTTATACGTTATACGTTATACGTTATACGTTATACGTTATACGTTATACGTTATGCGTTATACGTTATACGTCATACGTTATACGTTATAGGTGATACGTCATAAGTTATACGTTGTACGTTATACGTTATACGTTATACGTTATACGTTATACGCTATACGTTATACGTTATACGTTATACGTTATACGTTATACGTTATGCGTTATACGTTATACGTCATACGTTATACGTTATACGCCATACGTTATACGTAATACGTTATACGTTACACGTTATACGTTATACGTTATACGTTATACGTTATACGTTATACGTTATACGTTACACGATATACGTTTTACGTTATGCGTTAGACGTTATAGGTTATACGTAATACGTTATACGTTATACGTTATACGTTATACGTTATACGTTATACGTTATACGTTATACGTCATACGTTATACGTTATACGCCATACGTTATACGTAATACGTTATACGTTACACGTTATACGTTATACGTTATACGTTATACGTTATACGTTATACGTTATACGTTATACGTTATACGTTATACGTTATACGTTATACGTTATACGTTATACGTTATACGTTATACGTTATACGTTATACGTTATACGTTATACGTTATACGTTATACGTTATACGTTATACGTTATACGTTATACGTTATACGTTATACGTTATACGTTATACGTTATACGTTATACGTTATACGTTATACGTTATACGTTATACGTTATACGTTATACGTTATACGTTATACGTTATACGTTATACGTGATACGTGATACGTTATACGTTATACGTTATACGTTATACGTTATACGTTATACGTTTAACGGTATACGTTATACCCTGTACGTTATACGTTATACGTTATACGTTATACGTTATACGTTATACGTTATACGTTATACGTTATACGTTATACGGTATACGTTATACGTTATACCCTATGCGTTATACGTTATACGTTATGCGTTATAGGTCATACCTTATACGTGATACGTCATACGTTATACGTTATACGTTATACGTTATGCGTTAAACGTTATTAGTTATACTTTATACGGTATACGTTATACGTTATACCCTATACGTTATACGTTAGACGTCATACGTTATACGTTATACGTTATATGGTATACGTTATACGTTATACCCTATACGTTATACGTTATACGTTATAGGTCATACCTTATACGTGATACGTCATACGTTATACGTTATACGTTATACGTTACACGTAAAACGTTGTTAGTTATACTTTATACGGTATACGTTATATGTTATACCCTATACGTTATACGTTATACGTCATACATTATACGTTATACGTTATACGTTATACGTTATACGTTATACGTTATACGTTATAGGTTATACGTTGTAGGTTATACGTTATACATTATACGCTATACGTTATACGTTATACGTTATACGTTATACGTCATACGTTATACGTTATACGTTATACGTTATACGTTATACGTTATACGTTATACGTTATACGTTATACGTTATACGTTATACGTTATACGTTATACGTTATACGTTATACGTTATACGTTATACGTTATACGTTATACGTTATACGTTATACGTTATACGTTATACGTTATACGTTATACGTTATCCGTTATACGATATACGTTATACGTTATACGTTATACGTTATACGTTATACGTTATACGTTATACGTTATACGTTATAGGTTATACGTTATACGTTATACGTTATACGTTATACGTTATACGTTATACGTTATACGTTATACGTTATACGTTATACGATATACGTTATACGTTATACGTTATACGTTATACGTTATACGTTATACGTTATACGTTATACGTTATACGTTATCCGTTATACGTTATACGATATACGTTATACGTTATACGTTATACGTTATACGTTATACGTTATACGTTATACTTTATACGTTATAAGTTATACGTTATACGTTATACGTTATACGTTATAGGTCATAACTTATACATGATACGTCATACGTTAGACGTTATGCGTTATACGTTATGCGTTATACGTTATACATTATACGCTATACGTTATACGTTATACGTTATACGTCATACGTTATACGTTATACGTTATACGTTATACGTTATACGTTTAACGGTATACGTTATACCCTGTACGTTATACGTTATACGTTATACGTTATACGTTATACGTTATACGTTATACGTTATACGTTATACGTTATACGGTATACGTTATACGTTATACCCTATGCGTTATACGTTATACGTTATGCGTTATAGGTCATACCTTATACGTGATACGTCATACGTTATACGTTATACGTTATACGTTATGCGTTAAACGTTATTAGTTATACTTTATACGGTATACGTTATACGTTATACCCTATACGTTATACGTTATACGTCATACGTTATACGTTATACGTCATACGTTATACGTTATACGTTATACGTTACACGTTAAACGTTGTTAGTTATACTTTATACGGTATACGTTATACGTTATACCCTATACGTTATACGTTATACGTCATACATTATACGTTATACGTTATACGTTATACGTTATACGTTATACGTTATACGTTATAGGTTATACGTTATAGGTTATACGTTATACATTATACGCTATACGTTATACGTTATACGTTATACGTTATACGTCATACGTTATACGTTATACGTTATACGTTATACGTTATACGTTATACGTTATACGTTATACGTTATACGTTATACGTTATACGTTATACGTTATACGTTATACGTTATACGTTATACGTTATACGTTATACGTTATACGTTATACGTTATACGTTATACGTTATACGTTATACGTTATACGTTATACGTTATACGTTATCCGTTATACGTTATACGATATACGTTATACGTTATACGTTATACGTTATACGTTATACGTTATACGTTATACGTTATAGGTTATACGTTATACGTTATACGTTATACGTTATACGTTATACGTTATACGTTATACGTTATACGTTATACGTTATACGTTATACGATATACGTTATACGTTATACGTTATACGTTATACGTTATACGTTATACGTTATACGTTATAGGTTATACGTTATAGGTTATACGTTATACGTTATACGTTATACGTTACACGACATACGTTATACGTTATACGTTATACGTTATACGTTATACGTTATACGTTATAGGTCATAACTTATACATGATACGTCATACGTTAGACGTTATGCGTTATACGTTATGCGTTATACGTTATACATTATACGCTATACGTTATACGTTATACGTTATACGTTATACGTTATACGTTATACGTTATACGTTATACGTTATACGTTATACGTTATACGTTATAGGTCATAACTTATACATGATACGTCATACGTTAGACGTTATGCGTTATACGTTATGCGTTATACGTTATACATTATACGCTATACGTTATACGTTATACGTTATACGTTATACGTTATACGTTATACGTTATACGTTATACGTTATACGTTATACGTTATACGTTATACGTTATACGTTATACGTTATACGTTATACGTTATACGTTATACGTTATACGTTATACGTTATACGTTATACGTTATACGTTAAACGTTATACGTTATACGTTATACGTTATACGTTATACGTTATACGTTATACGTTATACGTTATACGTTATACGTTATACGTTATACGTTATACGTTATACGTTATACGTTATACGTTATACGTTATACGTTATACGTTATACGTTATACGTTATACGTTATACGTTATACGTTATACGTTATACGTTATACGTTATACGTTATACGTTATACGTTATACGTTATACGTTATACGTTATACGTTATACGTTATACGTTATATGTTATACGTTATACGTTGTACGTTATACGTTATTCGTTATACGTTCTTCGTTACACGTTATACGTTATACGTTATACGTTATACGTTAAACGTTATTAGTTATACTTTATACGGTATACGTTATACGTTATACCCTATACGTTATACGTTATACGTCATACGTTATACGTTATACGTTATACGTGATACGTTATACTTTATACGTTATACGTTATACGTTATACGTTATACGTTATACGTTATACGTTTAACGGTATACGTTATACCCTGTACGTTATACGTTATACGTTATACGTTATACGTTATACGTTATACGTTATACGTTATACGTTATACGTTATACGGTATACGTTATACGTTATACCCTATGCGTTATACGTTATACGTTATGCGTTATAGGTCATACCTTATACGTGATACGTCATACGTTATACGTTATACGTTATACGTTATGCGTTAAACGTTATTAGTTATACTTTATACGGTATACGTTATACGTTATACCCTATACGTTATACGTTATACGTCATACGTTATACGTTATACGTTATACGTTATACGTTATATGGTATACGTTATACGTTATACCCTATACGTTATACGTTATACGTTATAGGTCATACCTTATACGTGATACGTCATACGTTATACGTTATACGTTATACGTTACACGTTAAACGTTGTTAGTTATACTTTATACGGTATACGTTATACGTTATACCCTATACGTTATACGTTATACGTCATACATTATACGTTATACGTTATACGTTATACGTTATACGTTATACGTAATACGTTATACGTTATACGTTATACGTCATAAGTTATACGTTGTACGTTATACGTTATACGTTATACGTTATACGTTATACGCTATACGTTATACGTTATACGTTATACGTTATACGTTATGCGTTATACGTTACACGATATACGTTTTACGTTATACGTCAGACATTATAGGTTATACGTAATACGTTATACGTTATACGTTATACGTTATACGTTATACGTTATACGTTATACGTTATACGTTATACGTTATGCGTTATACGTTATACGTCATACGTTATACGTTATACGTTATACCTTATACGTTATACGTTATACGTTATACGTTATACGTTATACGTTATACGTTATACGTTATACGTTATACGTTATACGTTATACGTTATACGTTATACGTTATACGTTATACGTTATACGTTATACGTTGTACGTTATACGTTATACGTTATACGTTACACGATATACGATTTACGTTATGCGTTAGACGTTATAGGTTATACGTTATACGTTATACGTTATACGTTATACGTTATACGTTATACGTTATACGCTATACGTTATACGTTATACGTTATACGTTATACGTTATACGTTATGCGTTATACGTTACACGATATACGTTTTACGTTATACGTTAGACATTATAGGTTATACGTAATACGTTATACGTTACACGTTATACGTTATACGTTATACGTTATACGTTATACGTTATACGTTATACGTTATACGTTACACGATATACGTTTTACGATATACGTTATACGCCATACGTTATACGTTATACGTTATACGTTATGCGTTATACGTTACACGATATACGTTTTACGTTATACGTTAGACGTTATAGGTTATACGTAATACGTTATACGTTATACGTTATACGTTATACGTTATACGTTATACGTTATACGTTATACGTTATACGTTATACGTTATACGTTATACGTTATGCGTTATACGTTATACGTCATACGTTATACGTTATAGGTGATACGTCATAAGTTATACGTTGTACGTTATACGTTATACGTTATACGTTATACGTTATACGCTATACGTTATACGTTATACGTTATACGTTATACGTTATACGTTATGCGTTATACGTTATACGTCATACGTTATACGTTATACGCCATACGTTATACGTAATACGTTATGCGTTACACGTTATACGTTATACGTTATACGTTATACGTTATACGTTATACGTTATACGTTACACGATATACGTTTTACGTTATGCGTTAGACGTTATAGGTTATACGTAATACGTTATACGTTATACGTTATACGTTATACGTTATACGTTATACGTTATACGTTATACGTCATACGTTATACGTTATACGCCATACGTTATACGTAATACGTTATACGTTACACGTTATACGTTATACGTTATACGTTATACGTTATACGTTATACGTTATACGTTATACGTGATACGTGATACGTTATACGTTATACGTTATACGTTATACGTTATACGTTATACGTTATACGTTTAACGGTATACGTTATACCCTGTACGTTATACGTTATACGTTATACGTTATACGTTATACGTTATACGTTATACGTTATGCGTTATACGTTATACGTCATACGTTATACGTTATAGGTGATACGTCATAAGGTATACGTTGTACGTTATACGTTATACGTTATACGTTATACGTTACACGATATACGTTTTACGTTATACGTTATACGCCATACGTTATACGTTATACGTTATACGTTATGCGTTATACGTTACACGATATACGTTTTACGTTATACGTTAGACGTTATAGGTTATACGTAATACGTTATACGTTATACGTTATACGTTATACGTTATACGTTATACGTTATACGTTATACGTTATACGTTATACGTTATACGTTATACGTTATGCGTTATACGTTATACGTCATACGTTATACGTTATAGGTGATACGTCATAAGTTATACGTTGTACGTTATACGATATACGTTATACGTTATACGTTATACGTTATCCGTTATACGTTATACGATATACGTTATACGTTATACGTTATACGTTATACGTTATACGTTATACGTTATACGTTATACGTTATAGGTTATACGTTATACGTTATACGTTACACGATATACGTTTTACGTTATACGTTAGACGTTATAGGTTATACGTAATACGTTATACGTTATACGTTATACGTTATACGTTATACGTTATACGTTATACGTTATACGTTATACGTTATACGGTATACGTTATACGTTATACCCTATGCGTTATACGTTATACGTTATGCGTTATAGGTCATACCTTATACGTGATACGTCATACGTTATACGTTATACGTTATACGTTATGCGTTAAACGTTATTAGTTATACTTTATACGGTATACGTTATACGTTATACCCTATACGTTATACGTTAGACGTCATACGTTATACGTTATACGTTATATGGTATACGTTATACGTTATACCCTATACGTTATACGTTATACGTTATAGGTCATACCTTATACGTGATACGTCATACGTTATACGTTATACGTTATACGTTACACGTAAAACGTTGTTAGTTATACTTTATACGGTATACGTTATACGTTATACCCTATACGTTATACGTTATACGTCATACATTATACGTTATACGTTATACGTTATACGTTATACGTTATACGTTATACGTTATAGGTTATACGTTGTAGGTTATACGTTATACATTATACGCTATACGTTATACGTTATACGTTATACGTTATACGTCATACGTTATACGTTATACGTTATACGTTATACGTTATACGTTATACGTTATACGTTATACGTTATACGTTATACGTTATACGTTATACGTTATACGTTATACGTTATACGTTATACGTTATACGTTATACGTTATACGTTATACGTTATACGTTATACGTTATACGTTATACGTTATACGTTATACGTTATACGTTATACGATATACGTTATACGTTATACGTTATACGTTATACGTTATACGTTATACGTTATACGTAATACGTTATACGTTACACGTTATACGTTATACGTTATACGTTATACGTTATACGTTATACGTTATACGTTATACGTTATACGTTATACGTTATACGTTATACGTTATACGTTATACGTTATACCCTATACGTTATACGTTATACGTTATACGTTATACGTTACACGATATACGTTTTACGTTATACGTTATACGCCATACGTTATACGTTATACGTTATACGTTATGCGTTATACGTTACACGATATACGTTTTACGTTATACGTTAGACGTTATAGGTTATACGTAATACGTTATACGTTATACGTTATACGTTATACGTTATACGTTATACGTTATACGTTATACGTTATACGTTATACGTTATACGTTATACGTTATGCGTTATACGTTATACGTCATACGTTATACGTTATAGGTGATACGTCATAAGTTATACGTTGTACGTTATACGTTATACGTTATACGTTATACGTTATACGCTATACGTTATACGTTATACGTTATACGTTATACGTTATACGTTATGCGTTATACGTTATACGTCATACGTTATACGTTATACGCCATACGTTATACGTAATACGTTATACGTTACACGTTATACGTTATACGTTATACGTTATACGTTATACGTTATACGTTATACGTTACACGATATACGTTTTACGTTATGCGTTAGACGTTATAGGTTATACCTAATACGTTATACGTTATACGTTATACGTTATACGTTATACGTTATACGTTATACGTTATACGTTATACGTCATACGTTATACGTTATACGCCATACGTTATACGTAATACGTTATACGTTACACGTTATACGTTATACGTTATACGTTATACGTTATACGTTATACGTTATACGTTATACGTTATACGTTATACGTTATACGTTATACGTTATACGTTATACGTTATACGTTATACGTTATACGTTATACGTTATACGTTATACGTTATACGTTATACGTTATACGTTATACGTTATACGTTATACGTTATACGTTATACGTTATACGTTATACGTTATACGTTATACGTTATACGTTATACGTTATACGTTATACGCTATACGTTATACGTTATACGTTATACGTTATACGTTATACGTTATACGTGATACGTGATACGTTATACGTTATACGTTATACGTTATACGTTATACGTTATACGTTATACGTTTAACGGTATACGTTATACCCTGTACGTTATACGTTATACGTTATACGTTATACGTTATACGTTATACGTTATACGTTATACGTTATACGTTATACGTTATACGGTATACGTTATACGTTATACCCTATGCGTTATACGTTATACGTTATGCGTTATAGGTCATACCTTATACGTGATACGTCATACGTTATACGTTATACGTTATACGTTATGCGTTAAACGTTATTAGTTATACTTTATACGGTATACGTTATACGTTATACCCTATACGTTATACGTTATACGTTATGCGTTAAACGTTATTAGTTATACTTTATACGGTATACGTTATACGTTATACCCTATACGTTATACGTTAGACGTCATACGTTATACGTTATACGTTATACGTTATATGGTATACGTTATACGTTATACCCTATACGTTATACGTTATACGTTATAGGTCATACCTTATACGTGATACGTCATACGTTATACGTTATACGTTATACGTTACACGTTAAACGTTGTTAGTTATACTTTATACGGTATACGTTATACGTTATACCCTATACGTTATACGTTATACGTCATACATTATACGTTATACGTTATACGTTATACGTTATACGTTATACGTTATACGTTATACGTTATAGGTTACACGTTATAGGTTATACGTTATACATTATACGCTATACGTTATACGTTATACGTTATACGTTATACGTCATACGTTATACGTTATACGTTATACGTTATACGTTATACGTTATACGTTATACGTTATACGTTATACGTTATACGTTATAGGTTATACGTTATAGGTTATACGTTATACGTTATACGTTATACGTTACACGACATACGTTATACGTTATACGTTATACGTTATACGTTATACCCTATACGTTATACTTTATACGTTATAAGTTATACGTTATACGTTATACGTTATACGTTATAGGTTATACGTTATACGTTATACGTTATACGATATACGTTATACGTTATACGTTATACGTTATACGTTATACGTTATACGTTATACGTTATACGTTATACGTTATAGGTTATACGTTATAGGTTATACGTTATACGTTATACGTTATACGTTATACGTTATACGTTATACGTTATGCGTTATACGTTATACGTCATACGTTATACGTTATAGGTGATACGTCATAAGGTATACGTTGTACGTTATACGTTATACGTTATACGTTATACGTTACACGATATACGTTTTACGTTATACGTTATACGCCATACGTTATACGTTATACGTTATACGTTATGCGTTATACGTTACACGATATACGTTTTACGTTATACGTTAGACGTTATAGGTTATACGTAATACGTTATACGTTATACGTTATACGTTATACGTTATACGTTATACGTTATACGTTATACGTTATACGTTATACGTTATACGTTATACGTTATACGTTATGCGTTATACGTTATACGTCATACGTTATACGTTATAGGTGATACGTCATAAGTTATACGTTGTACGTTATACGTTATACGTTATACGTTATACGTTATACGCTATACGTTATACGTTATACGTTATACGTTATACGTTATACGTTATGCGTTATACGTTATACGTCATACGTTATACGTTATACGCCATACGTTATACGTAATACGTTATACGTTACACGTTATACGTTATACGTTATACGTTATACGTTATACGTTATACGTTATACGTTACACGATATACGTTTTACGTTATGCGTTAGACGTTATAGGTTATACCTAATACGTTATACGTTATACGTTATACGTTATACGTTATACGTTATACGTTATACGTTATACGTCATACGTTATACGTTATACGCCATACGTTATACGTAATACGTTATACGTTACACGTTATACGTTATACGTTATACGTTATACGTTATACGTTATACGTTATACGTTATACGTTATACGTTATACGTTATACGTTATACGTTATACGTTATACGTTATACGTTATACGTTATACGTTATACGTTATACGTTATACGTTATACGTTATACGTTATACGTTATACGTTATACGTTATACGTTATACGTTATACGTTATACGTTATACGTTATACGTTATACGTTATACGTTATACGTTATACGTTATACGTTATACGCTATACGTTATACGTTATACGTTATACGTTATACGTTAAACGTTATACGTGATACGTGATACGTTATACGTTATACGTTATACGTTATACGTTATACGTTATACGTTATACGTTTAACGGTATACGTTATACCCTGTACGTTATACGTTATACGTTATACGTTATACGTTATACGTTATACGTTATACGTTATACGTTATACGTTATACGTTATACGGTATACGTTATACGTTATACCCTATGCGTTATACGTTATACGTTATGCGTTATAGGTCATACCTTATACGTGATACGTCATACGTTATACGTTATACGTTATACGTTATGCGTTAAACGTTATTAGTTATACTTTATACGGTATACGTTATACGTTATACCCTATACGTTATACGTTATACGTTATGCGTTAAACGTTATTAGTTATACTTTATACGGTATACGTTATACGTTATACCCTATACGTTATACGTTAGACGTCATACGTTATACGTTATACGTTATACGTTATATGGTATACGTTATACGTTATACCCTATACGTTATACGTTATACGTTATAGGTCATACCTTATACGTGATACGTCATACGTTATACGTTATACGTTATACGTTACACGTTAAACGTTGT
Source organism: Ptiloglossa arizonensis (assembly GCF_051014685.1). NCBI lineage: Eukaryota > Metazoa > Arthropoda > Insecta > Hymenoptera > Colletidae > Ptiloglossa > Ptiloglossa arizonensis. The sequence continues at coordinate 96,294 of NW_027479105.1, forward strand.
TAGTTATACTTTATACGGTATACGTTATACGTTATACCCTATACGTTATACGTTATACGTCATACATTATACGTTATACGTTATACGTTATACGTTATACGTTATACGTTATACATTATACGTTATAGGTTACACGTTATAGGTTATACGTTATACATTATACGCTATACGTTATACGTTATACGTTATACGTTATACGTCATACGTTATACGTTATACGTTATACGTTATACGTTATACGTTATACGTTATACGTTATACGTTATACGTTATACGTTATACGTTATACGTTATACGTTATACGTTATACGTTATACGTTATACGTTATACGTTATACGTTATACGTTATACGTTATACGTTATACGTTATCCGTTATACGTTATACGATATACGTTATACGTTATACGTTATACGTTATACGTTATACGTTATACGTTATACGTTATAGGTTATACGTTATACGTTATACGTTATACGTTATACGTTATACGTTATACGTTATACGTTATACGTTATACGTTATACGATATACGTTATACGTTATACGTTATACGTTATACGTTATACGTTATAGGTTATACGTTATAGGTTATACGTTATACGTTATACGTTATACGTTACACGACATACGTTATACGTTATACGTTATACGTTATACGTTATACCCTATACGTTATACTTTATACGTTATAAGTTATACGTTATACGTTATACGTTATACGTTATAGGTTATACGTTATACGTTATACGTTATACGATATACGTTATACGTTATACGTTATACGTTATACGTTATACGTTATACGTTATACGTTATACGTTATACGTTATACGTTATAGGTTATACGTTATAGGTTATACGTTATACGTTATACGTTATACGTTACACGACATACGTTATACGTTATACGTTATACGTTATACGTAATACGTTATACGTTATACCCTATACGTTATACTTTATACGTTATAAGTTATACGTTATACGTTATACGTTATACGTTATAGGTCATAACTTATACATGATACGTCATACGTTAGACGTTATGCGTTATACGTTATGCGTTATACGTTATACATTATACGCTATACGTTATACGTTATACGTTATACGTTATACGTTATACGTTATACGTTATACGTTATACGTTATACGTTATACGTTATACGTTATACGTTATACGTTATACGTTATACGTTATACGTTATACGTTATACGTTATACGTTATACGTTATACGTTATACGTTAAACGTTATACGTTATACGTTATACGTTATACGTTATACGTTATACGTTATACGTTATACGTTATACGTTATACGTTATACGTTATACGTTATACGTTATACGTTATACGTTATACGTTATACGTTATACGTTATACGTTATACGTTATACGTTATACGTTATACGTTATACGTTATACGTTATACGTTATACGTTATACGTTATACGTTGTACGTTATACGTTATACGTTATACGTTATACGTTATACGTTATACGTTATACGTTATACGTTATACGTTATACGTTATACGTTATACGTTATAGGTCATACCTTATACGTGATACGTCATACGTTATACGTTATACGTTATACGTTACACGTTAAACGTTGTTAGTTATACTTTATACGGTATACGTTATACGTTATACCCTATACGTTATACTTTATACGTTATAAGTTATACGTTATACGTTATACGTTATACGTTATACGTTATACGTCATACGTTATACGTTATACGTTATACGTTATACGTTATGCGTTAAACGTTATTAGTTATACTTTATACGGTATACGTTATACGTTATACCCTATACGTTATACGTTATACGTCATACGTTATACGTTATACGTTATACGTTATATGGTATACGTTATACGTTATACCCTATACGTTATACGTTATACTTTATAGGTCATACCTTATACGTGATACGCCATACGTTATACGTAATACGTTATACGTTACACGTTATACGTTATACGTTATACGTTATACGTTATACGTTATACGTTATACGTTACACGATATACGTTTTACGTTATGCGTTAGACGTTATAGGTTATACGTAATACGTTATACGTTATACGTTATACGTTATACGTTATACGTTATACGTTATACGTTATACGTCATACGTTATACGTTATACGCCATACGTTATACGTAATACGTTATACGTTACACGTTATACGTTATACGTTATACGTTATACGTTATGCGTTATACGTTATACGTTATACGTTATACGTTATACGTTATACGTTATACGTTATACGTTATACGTTATACGTTATACGTTATACGTTATACGTTATACGTTATACGTTATACGTTATACGTTATACGTTATACGTTATACGTTATACGTTATACGTTATACGTTATACGTTATACGTTATACGTTATACGTTATACGTTATACGTTATACGTTATACGTTATACGTTATACGTTATACGTTATACGTGATACGTGATACGTTATACGTTATACGTTATACGTTATACGTTATACGTTATACGTTTAACGGTATACGTTATACCCTGTACGTTATACGTTATACGTTATACGTTATACGTTATACGTTATACGTTATACGTTATACGTTATACGTTATACGTTATACGGTATACGTTATACGTTATACCCTATGCGTTATACGTTATACGTTATGCGTTATAGGTCATACCTTATACGTGATACGTCATACGTTATACGTTATACGTTATACGTTATGCGTTAAACGTTATTAGTTATACTTTATACGGTATACGTTATACGTTATACCCTATACGTTATACGTTAGACGTCATACGTTATACGTTATACGTTATACGTTATATGGTATACGTTATACGTTATACCCTATACGTTATACGTTATACGTTATAGGTCATACCTTATACGTGATACGTCATACGTTATACGTTATACGTTATACGTTACACGTTAAACGTTGTTAGTTATACTTTATACGGTATACGTTATACGTTATACCCTATACGTTATAGGTTATACGTCATACATTATACGTTATACGTTATACGTTATACGTTATACGTTATACGTTATACGTTATAGGTTATACGTTATAGGTTATACGTTATACATTATACGCTATACGTTATACGTTATACGTTATACGTTATACGTCATACGTTATACGTTATACGTTATACGTTATACGTTATACGTTATACGTTATACGTTATACGTTATACGTTATACGTTATACGTTATACGTTATACGTTATACGTTATACGTTATACGTTATACGTTATACGTTATACGTTATACGTTATACGTTATACGTTATACGTTATACGTTATCCGTTATACGTTATACGATATACGTTATACGTTATACGTTATACGTTATACGTTATACGTTATACGTTATACGTTATAGGTTATACGTTATACGTTATACGTTATACGTTATACGTTATACGTTATACGTTATACGTTATACGTTATACGTTATACGATATACGTTATACGTTATACGTTATACGTTATACGTTATACGTTATACGTTATACGTTATAGGTTATACGTTATAGGTTATACGTTATACGTTATACGTTATACGTTATACGTTACACGACATACGTTATACGTTATACGTTATACGTTATACGTTATACCCTATACGTTATACTTTATACGTTATAAGTTATACGTTATACGTTATACGTTATACGTTATAGGTTATACGTTATACGTTATACGTTATACGATATACGTTATACGTTACACGTTATACGTTATACGTTATACGTTATACGTTATACGTTATACGTTATACGTTATACGTTATACGTTATAGGTTATACGTTATAGGTTATACGTTATACGTTATACGTTATACGTTACACGACATACGTTATACGTTATACGTTATACGTTATACGTAATACGTTATACGTTATACCCTATACGTTATACTTTATACGTTATAAGTTATACGTTATACGTTATACGTTATACGTTATAGGTCATAACTTATACATGATACGTCATACGTTAGACGTTATGCGTTATACGTTATGCGTTATACGTTATACATTATACGCTATACGTTATACGTTATACGTTATACGTTATACGTTATACGTTATACGTTATACGTTATACGTTATACGTTATACGTTATACGTTATACGTTATACGTTATACGTTATACGTTATACGTTATACGTTATACGTTATACGTTATACGTTATACGTTATACGTTATACGTTATACGTTATACGTTATACGTTAAACGTTATACGTTATACGTTATACGTTATACGTTATACGTTATACGTTATACGTTATACGTTATACGTTATACGTTATACGTTATACGTTATACGTTATACGTTATACGTTATACGTTATACGTTATACGTTATACGTTATACGTTATACGTTATACGTTATACGTTATACGTTATACGTTATACGTTATACGTTATACGTTATACGTTATACGTTATACGTTATACGTTATACGTTATACGTTATACGTTATACGTTATACGTTATACGTTATACGTTATAGGTCATACCTTATACGTGATACGTCATACGTTATACGTTATACGTTATACGTTACACGTTAAACGTTGTTAGTTATACTTTATACGGTATACGTTATACGTTATACCCTATACGTTATACTTTATACGTTATAAGTTATACGTTATACGTTATACGTTATACGTTATACGTTATACGTCATACGTTATACGTTATACGTTATACGTTATGCGTTAAACGTTATTAGTTATACTTTATACGGTATACGTTATACGTTATACCCTATACGTTATACGTTATACGTCATACGTTATACGTTATACGTTATACGTTATATGGTATACGTTATACGTTTTACCCTATACGTTATACGTTATACTTTATAGGTCATACCTTATACGTGATACGTCATACGTTATACGTTATACGTTATACGTTACACGTTAAACGTTGTTAGTTATACTTTATACGGTATACGTTATACGTTATACCCTATACGTTATACGTTATACGTCATACATTATACGTTATACGTTATACGTTATACGTTATACGTTATACGTTATACGTTATACGTTATAGGTTATACGTTATAGGTTATACGTTATACATTATACGCTATACGTTATACGTTATACGTTATACGTTATACGTTATACGTCATACGTTATACGTTATACGTTATACGTTATACGTTACACGTTATACGTTATACGTTATACGTTATACGTTATACGTTATACGTTATACGTTATACGTTATACGTTATACGTTATACGTTATACGTTATACGTTATACGTTATACGTTATACGTTATACGTTATACGTTATACGTTATACGTTATACGTTATACGATATACGTTATACGTTATACGTTATACGATATACGTTATACGTTATACGTTATACGTTATACGTTATAGGTTATACGTTATAGGTTATACGTTATACATTATACGCTATACGTTATACGTTATACGTTATACGTTATACGTTATACGTCATACGTTATACGTTATACGTTATACGTTATACGTTACACGTTATACGTTATACGTTATACGTTATACGTTATACGTTATACGTTATACGTTATACGTTATACGTTATAGGTTATACGTTATACGTTATACGTTATACGATATACGTTATACGTTATACGTTATACGTTATACGTTATACGTTATACGTTATACGTTATACGTTATACGTTATACGTTATACGTTATACGATATACGTTATACGTTATACGTTATACGTTATACGTTATACGTTATACGTTATACGTTATACGTTATACGTTATAGGTTATACGTTATAGGTTATACGTTATACGTTATACGTTATACGTTCCACGACATACGTTATACGTTATACGTTATACGTTATACGTTATACCCTATACGTTATACGTTATACGTTATACGATATACGTTATACGTTATACGTTATACGTTATAGGTTATACGTTATACGTTATACGTTATACGATATACGTTATACGTTATACGTTATACGTTATACGTTATACGTTATACGTTATACGTTATACGTTATACGTTATACGTTATAGGTTATACGTTATAGGTTATACGTTATACATTATACGCTATACGTTATACGTTATACGTTATACGTTATACGTCATACGTTATACGTTATACGTTATACGTTATACGTTATACGTTATACGTTATACGTTATGCGTTATACGTTATACGTTATACGTTATACGTTATACGTTATACGTTATACGTTATAGGTTATACGTTATACGTTATACGTTATACGTTATACGTTATACGTTATACGTTATACGTTATACGTTATACGTTATACGATATACGTTATACGTTATACGTTATACGTTATACGTTATACGTTATACGTTATACGTTATACGTTATAGGTTATACGTTATAGGTTATACGTTATACGTTATACGTTATACGTTACACGACATACGTTATACGTTATACGTTATACGTTATACGTTATACCCTATACGTTATACTTTATACGTTATAAGTTATACGTTATACGTTATACGTTATACGTTATAGGTTATACGTTATACGTTATACGTTATACGATATACGTTATACGTTATACGTTATACGTTATACGTTATACGTTATACGTTATACGTTATACGTTATACGTTATAGGTTATACGTTATAGGTTATACGTTATACATTATACGCTATACGTTATACGTTATACGTTATACGTTATACGTCATACGTTATACGTTATACGTTATACGTTATACGTTATACGTTATACGTTATACGTTATACGTTATACGTTATACGTTATACGTTATACGTTATACGTTATACGTTATACGTTATACGTTATACGTTATACGTTATACGTTATACGTTATAGGTTATACGTTATAGGTTATACGTTATACGTTATACGTTATACGTTACACGACATACGTTATACGTTATACGTTATACGTTATACGTTATACCCTATACGTTATACTTTATACGTTATAAGTTATACGTTATACGTTATACGTTATACGTTATAGGTTATACGTTATACGTTATACGTTATACGATATACGTTATACGTTATACGTTATACGTTATACGTTATACGTTATACGTTATACGTTATACGTTATACGTTATACGTTATAGGTTATACGTTATAGGTTATACGTTATACGTTATACGTTATACGTTACACGACATACGTTATACGTTATACGTTATACGTTATACGTAATACGTTATACGTTATACCCTATACGTTATACTTTATACGTTATAAGTTATACGTTATACGTTATACGTTATACGTTATAGGTCATAACTTATACATGATACGTCATACGTTAGACGTTATGCGTTATACGTTATGCGTTATACGTTATACATTATACGCTATACGTTATACGTTATACGTTATACGTTATACGTTATACGTTATACGTTATACGTTATACGTTATACGTTATACGTTATACGTTATACGTTATACGTTATACGTTATACGTTATACGTTATACGTTATACGTTATACGTTATACGTTATACGTTATACGTTATACGTTATACGTTATACGTTATACGTTATACGTTATACGTTATACGTTATACGTTATACGTTATACGTTATACGTTATACGTTATACGTTATACGTTATACGTTATACGTTATACGTTATACGTTATACGTTATACGTTATACGTTATACGTTATACGTTATACGTTATACGTTATACGTTATACGTTATACGTTATACGTTATACGTTATACGTTATACGTTATAGGTCATACCTTATACGTGATACGTCATACGTTATACGTTATACGTTATACGTTACACGTTAAACGTTGTTAGTTATACTTTATACGGTATACGTTATACGTTATACCCTATACGTTATACTTTATACGTTATAAGTTATACGTTATACGTTATACGTTATACGTTATACGTTGTACGTCATACGTTATACGTTATACGTTATACGTTATGCGTTAAACGTTATTAGTTATACTTTATACGGTATACGTTATACGTTATACCCTATACGTTATACGTTATACGTCATACGTTATACGTTATACGTTATACGTTATATGGTATACGTTATACGTTATACCCTATACGTTATACGTTATACGTTATAGGTCATACCTTATACGTGATACGTCATACGTTATACGTTATACGTTATACGTTACACGTTAAACGTTGTTAGTTATACTTTATACGGTATACGTTATACGTTATACCCTATACGTTATACGTTATACGTCATACATTATACGTTATACGTTATACGTTATACGTTATACGTTATACGTTATACGTTATAGGTTATACGTTATAGGTTATACGTTATACATTATACGCTATACGTTATACGTTATACGTTATACGTTATACGTCATACGTTATACGTTATACGTTATACGTTATACGTTATACGTTATACGTTATACGTTATACGTTATACGTTATACGTTATACGTTATACGTTATACGTTATACGTTATACGTTATAGGTTATACGTTATACGTTATACGTTATACGTTATACGTTATACGTTATACGTTATACGTTATACGTTATACGTTATACGTTATACGATATACGTTATACGTTATACGTTATACGTCATACGTTATACGTTATACGTTATACGTTATACGTTATACGTTATAGGTTATACGTTATAGGTTATACGTTATACGTTATACGTTATACGTTACACGACATACGTTATACGTTATACGTTATACGTTATACGTTATACCCTATACGTTATACTTTATACGTTATAAGTTATACGTTATACGTTATACGTTATACGTTATAGGTTATACGTTATACGTTATACGTTATACAATATACGTTATACGTTATACGTTATACGTTATACGTTATACGTTATACGTTATACGTTATACGTTATACGTTATAGGTTATACGTTATAGGTTATACGTTATACGTTATACGATATACGTTACACGACATACGTTATACGTTATACGTTATACGTTATACGTAATACGTTATACGTTATACCCTATACGTTATACTTTATACGTTATAAGTTATACGTTATACGTTATACGTTATACGTTATAGGTCATAACTTATACATGATACGTCATACGTTAGACGTTATGCGTTATACGTTATGCGTTATACGTTATACATTATACGCTGTACGTTATACGTTATACGTTATACGTTATACGTTATACGTTATACGTTATACGTTATACGTTATACGTTATACGTTATACGTTATAGGTCATACCCTATACATGATACGTCATACGTTAGACGTTATGCGTTATACGTTATGCGTTATACGTTATACGGTATACGTTATACGTTATACGTTATACGTTATACGTTATACGTTACACGTTATACGTTATACGTTATACGTTATACGTTATACGTTATACGTTATACGTTATACGTTATACCTTATACGTTATACGTTATACGTTATACGTTATACGTTATACGTTATACGTTATACGTTATACGTAATACGTTATACGATATACGTTATACGTTATACGTTAGACGTTATAGGTTTCACGTAATACGTTAAACGTTATTGGTTATACGTTATTCGTTATACGTTCTTCGTTACACGCTAGACGTTATACGTAATGGGTTATACGTTATACGTTATACGTTATACGTTATACGTTATACGTTATACGTTATACGTCATACGTTTTACGTTATACGTTTAACGGTATACGTTATACCCTGTACGTTATACGTTATACGTTATACGTTATACGTTATACGTTATACGTTATACGTTATACGTTATACGTTATACGTTATACGTTATACGTTATACGTTATACGTTATACGTTATACGTTATACGTTATACGTTATACGTTATAGGTTATACGTTATAGGTTATACGTTATACATTATACGCTATACGTTATACGTTATACGTTATACGTTATACGTCATACGTTATACGTTATACGTTATACGTTATACGTTATACGTTATACGTTATACGTTATGCGTTATACGTTATACGTTATACGTTATACGTTATACGTTATACGTTATACGTTATAGGTTATACGTTATACGTTATACGTTATACGTTATACGTTATACGTTATACGTTATACGTTATACGTTATACGTTATACGATATACGTTATACGTTATACGTTATACGTTATACGTTATACGTTATACGTTATACGTTATACGTTATAGGTTATACGTTATAGGTTATACGTTATACGTTATACGTTATACGTTACACGACATACGTTATACGTTATACGTTATACGTTATACGTTATACCCTATACGTTATACTTTATACGTTATAAGTTATACGTTATACGTTATACGTTATACGTTATAGGTTATACGTTATACGTTATACGTTATACGATATACGTTATACGTTATACGTTATACGTTATACGTTATACGTTATACGTTATACGTTATACGTTATACGTTATAGGTTATACGTTATAGGTTATACGTTATACATTATACGCTATACGTTATACGTTATACGTTATACGTTATACGTCATACGTTATACGTTATACGTTATACGTTATACGTTATACGTTATACGTTATACGTTATACGTTATACGTTATACGTTATACGTTATACGTTATACGTTATACGTTATACGTTATACGTTATACGTTATACGTTATACGTTATACGTTATACGTTATACGTTATACGTTATACGTTATACGTTATACGTTATACGTTATACGTTATACGTTATACGTTATACGTTATACGTTATACGTTATACGTTATACGTTATACGTTATACGTTATACGTTATACGTTATACGTTATACGTTATACGTTATACGTTATACGTTATACGTTATACGTTATACGTTATAGGTCATACCTTATACGTGATACGTCATACGTTATACGTTATACGTTATACGTTACACGTTAAACGTTGTTAGTTATACTTTATACGGTATACGTTATACGTTATACCCTATACGTTATACTTTATACGTTATAAGTTATACGTTATACGTTATACGTTATACGTTATACGTTGTACGTCATACGTTATACGTTATACGTTATACGTTATGCGTTAAACGTTATTAGTTATACTTTATACGGTATACGTTATACGTTATACCCTATACGTTATACGTTATACGTCATACGTTATACGTTATACGTTATACGTTATATGGTATACGTTATACGTTATACCCTATACGTTATACGTTATACGTTATAGGTCATACCTTATACGTGATACGTCATACGTTATACGTTATACGTTATACGTTACACGTTAAACGTTGTTAGTTATACTTTATACGGTATACGTTATACGTTATACCCTATACGTTATACGTTATACGTCATACATTATACGTTATACGTTATACGTTATACGTTATACGTTATACGTTATACGTTATAGGTTATACGTTATAGGTTATACGTTATACATTATACGCTATACGTTATACGTTATACGTTATACGTTATACGTCATACGTTATACGTTATACGTTATACGTTATACGTTATACGTTATACGTTATACGTTATACGTTATACGTTATACGTTATACGTTATACGTTATACGTTATACGTTATACGTTATAGGTTATACGTTATACGTTATACGTTATACGTTATACGTTATACGTTATACGTTATACGTTATACGTTATACGTTATACGTTATACGATATACGTTATACGTTATACGTTATACGTCATACGTTATACGTTATACGTTATACGTTATACGTTATACGTTATAGGTTATACGTTATAGGTTATACGTTATACGTTATACGTTATACGTTACACGACATACGTTATACGTTATACGTTATACGTTATACGTTATACCCTATACGTTATACTTTATACGTTATAAGTTATACGTTATACGTTATACGTTATACGTTATAGGTTATACGTTATACGTTATACGTTATACAATATACGTTATACGTTATACGTTATACGTTATACGTTATACGTTATACGTTATACGTTATACGTTATACGTTATAGGTTATACGTTATAGGTTATACGTTATACGTTATACGATATACGTTACACGACATACGTTATACGTTATACGTTATACGTTATACGTAATACGTTATACGTTATACCCTATACGTTATACTTTATACGTTATAAGTTATACGTTATACGTTATACGTTATACGTTATAGGTCATAACTTATACATGATACGTCATACGTTAGACGTTATGCGTTATACGTTATGCGTTATACGTTATACATTATACGCTGTACGTTATACGTTATACGTTATACGTTATACGTTATACGTTATACGTTATACGTTATACGTTATACGTTATACGTTATACGTTATAGGTCATACCCTATACATGATACGTCATACGTTAGACGTTATGCGTTATACGTTATGCGTTATACGTTATACGGTATACGTTATACGTTATACGTTATACGTTATACGTTATACGTTACACGTTATACGTTATACGTTATACGTTATACGTTATACGTTATACGTTATACGTTATACGTTATACCTTATACGTTATACGTTATACGTTATACGTTATACGTTATACGTTATACGTTATACGTTATACGTAATACGTTATACGATATACGTTATACGTTATACGTTAGACGTTATAGGTTTCACGTAATACGTTAAACGTTATTGGTTATACGTTATTCGTTATACGTTCTTCGTTACACGCTAGACGTTATACGTAATGGGTTATACGTTATACGTTATACGTTATACGTTATACGTTATACGTTATACGTTATACGTCATACGTTTTACGTTATACGTTTAACGGTATACGTTATACCCTGTACGTTATACGTTATACGTTATACGTTATACGTTATACGTTATACGTTATACGTTATACGTTATACGTTATACGTTATACGTTATACGTTATACGTTATACGTTATACGTTATACGTTATACGTTATACGTTATACGTTATAGGTTATACGTTATAGGTTATACGTTATACATTATACGCTATACGTTATACGTTATACGTTATACGTTATACGTCATACGTTATACGTTATACGTTATACGTTATACGTTATACGTTATACGTTATACGTTATGCGTTATACGTTATACGTTATACGTTATACGTTATACGTTATACGTTATACGTTATAGGTTATACGTTATACGTTATACGTTATACGTTATACGTTATACGTTATACGTTATACGTTATACGTTATACGTTATACGATATACGTTATACGTTATACGTTATACGTTATACGTTATACGTTATACGTTATACGTTATACGTTATAGGTTATACGTTATAGGTTATACGTTATACGTTATACGTTATACGTTACACGACATACGTTATACGTTATACGTTATACGTTATACGTTATACCCTATACGTTATACTTTATACGTTATAAGTTATACGTTATACGTTATACGTTATACGTTATAGGTTATACGTTATACGTTATACGTTATACGATATACGTTATACGTTATACGTTATACGTTATACGTTATACGTTATACGTTATACGTTATACGTTATACGTTATAGGTTATACGTTATAGGTTATACGTTATACATTATACGCTATACGTTATACGTTATACGTTATACGTTATACGTCATACGTTATACGTTATACGTTATACGTTATACGTTATACGTTATACGTTATACGTTATACGTTATACGTTATACGTTATACGTTATACGTTATACGTTATACGTTATACGTTATAGGTTATACGTTATACGTTATACGTTATACGTTATACGTTATACGTTATACGTTATACGTTATACGTTATACGTTATACGATATACGTTATACGTTATACGTTATACGTTATACGTTATACGTTATACGTTATACGTTATACGTTATAGGTTATACGTTATAGGTTATACGTTATACGTTATACGTTATACGTTACACGACATACGTTATACGTTATACGTTCTACGTTATACGTTATACCCTATACGTTATACTTTATACGTTATAAGTTATACGTTATACGTTATACGTTATACGTTATAGGTTATACGTTATACGTTATACGTTATACGATATACGTTATACGTTATACGTTATACGTTATACGTTATACGTTATACGTTGTACGTTATACGTTATACGTTATACGTTATAGGTTATACGTTATAGGTTATACGTTATACGTTATACGATATACGTTACACGACATACGTTATACGTTATACGTTATACGTTATACGTAATACGTTATACGTTATACCCTATACGTTATACTTTATACGTTATAAGTTATACGTTATACGTTATACGTTATACGTTATAGGTCATAACTTATACATGATACGTCATACGTTAGACGTTATGCGTTATACGTTATGCGTTATACGTTATACATTATACGCTATACGTTATACGTTATACGTTATACGTTATACGTTATACGTTATACGTTATACGTTATACGTTATACGTTATACGTTATACGTTATAGGTCATACCCTATACATGATACGTCATACGTTAGACGTTATGCGTTATACGTTATGCGTTATACGTTATACGGTATACGTTATACGTTATACGTTATACGTTATACGTTATACGTTACACGTTATACGTTATACGTTATACGTTATACGTTATACGTTATACGTTATACGTTATACGTTATACCTTATACGTTATACGTTATACGTTATACGTTATACGTTATACGTTATACGTTATACGTTATACGTAATACGTTATACGATATACGTTATACGTTATACGTTAGACGTTATAGGTTTCACGTAATACGTTAAACGTTATTGGTTATACGTTATTCGTTATACGTTCTTCGTTACACGCTAGACGTTATACGTAATGGGTTATACGTTATACGTTATACGTTATACGTTATACGTTATACGTTATACGTTATACGTTATACGTTATACGTCATACGTTTTACGTTATACGTTTAACGGTATACGTTATACCCTGTACGTTATACGTTATACGTTATACGTTATACGTTATACGTTATACGTTATACGTTATACGTTATACGTTATACGTTATACGTTATACGTTATACGTTATACGTTATACGTTATACGTTATACGTTATACGTTATACGTTATACGTTATACGTTATACGTTATACGTTATACGTTATACGTTATACGTTATACGTTATACGTTATACGTCATACGTTTTACGTTATACGTTTAACGGTATACGTTATACCCTGTACGTTATACGTTATACGTTATACGTTATACGTTATACGTTATACGTTATACGTTATACGTTATACGTTATACGGTATACGTTATACGTTATACCCTATACGTTATACTTTATACGTTATAAGTTATACGTTATACGTTATACGTTATACGTTATACGTTATAGGTCATACCCTATACATGATACGTCATACGTTAGACGTTATGCGTTATACGTTATGCGTTATACGTTATACATTATACGCTATACGTTATACGTTATACGTTATACGTTATACGTTATACGTTATACGTTATACGTTATACGTTATACGTTACACGTTATACGTTATACGTTATACGTTATACGTTATACGTTATACGTTATACGTTATACGTTATACGTTATACCTTATACGTTATACGTTATACGTTATACGTTATACGTTATACGTTATACGTTATACGTTATACGTTATACGTTATACGTTATACGTTATACGTTATACGTTATACGTTATACGTTATACGATATACGTTATACGTTATACGTTATACGTTATACGTTATACGTTATACGTAATACGTTATAGGTTATACGTTATACGTTATACGTTATACGATATACGTTATACGTTATACGTTAGACGTTATAGGTTTCACGTAATACGTTAAAAGTTATTGGTTATACGTTATTCGTTATAAGTTCTTCGTTACACGCTAGACGTTATACGTAATGGGTTATACGTTATACGTTATACGTTATACGTTATACGTTATACGTTATACGTTATACGTTATACGTTATACGTTATACGTTATACGTTACACGATATACGTTTTACGTTATACGTTATACGTTATACGTTATACGATATACATTATACGTTATACGTTATACGTTATACGTTATACGTTATACGTAATACGTTATACGTTATACGTTATACGTTATACGTTATACGTAATACGTTATAGGTTATACGTTATACGTTATACGTTATACGATATACGTTATACGTTATACGTTAGACGTTATAGGTTTCACGTAATACGTTAAACGTTATTGGTTATACGTTATTCGTTATACGTTCTTCGTTACACGCTAGACGTTATACGTAATGGGTTATACGTTATACGTTATACGTTATACGTTATACGTTATACGTTATACGTCATACGTTTTACGTTATACATTATACGTTATACGTTATAGGTTATACGTTATACGTTATACGTTATACGTTATACGTTATACGTTATACGTTATACGTGATACGTCATACGTTATACGTTGTACGTTATACGTTTTACGTCATACGTTATACGTTATACGTTACACGATATACGTTTTACGTTATACGCTGGACGTTATAGGTTATACGTAATACGTTATACGTTATGCGTTATACGTTATACGTTATACGTTATACGTTATACGTTATACGTTATACGTTATACGTTATACGTTATACGTCGTACGTTATACGTTGTACGTTGTACGTTAAACGTTATACGTTATACGTTATACGTTATACATTGTACGCTATACGTTATACGTTATACGTTATACGTTATACGTTATACGTTATACGTTGTACGTTATACGTTATACGTTATACGTTATACGTTACACGATATACGTTTTACGTTATACGTTATACGTTATACGTTATACGTTATACGTTATACGTTATTGGTTATAGGAGATACGTTATACGTGATACGTTATACGCTATACGTTATACGTTATACGTAATACGTTATACGTTATACGTTATACGTTATACGTTATACATTATACGTTATTCGTTATGCGTTATACGTTATACGTCATACGTTATACGTTATACGTTATACGTTATACGTTATACGTTATACGATATACGTTATACGTTATACGTTAGGCGTTATAGGTTTCACGTAATACGTTATACGTTATTGGTTATACGTTATTCGTTATACGTTCTTCGTTACACGCTAGACGTTATACGTAATGGATTATACGTTATACGTTATACGTTATACGGTATACGATATACGTTATACGTTATACGTTAGACGTTATAGGTTTCACGTAATGCGTTATACGTTATTGGTTATACGTTATTCGTTATACGTTCTTCGTTACACGCTAGACGTTATACGTAATGGGTTATACGTTATACGTTATACGTTATACGTTATACGTCATACGTTTTACGTTATACATTATACGTTATACGTTATAGGTTATACGTTATACGTTATACGTTATACGTTATACGTTATACGTTATACGTTATACGTTGTACGTTATACGTTATTCGTTCTACGTTCTTCGTTACACGTTATACATTATACGTAATGCGTTATACGTTATACGTTATATGTTATACGTTATACGTTATACGTTATACGTGATACGTTATACGTTCTTCGTTACACGTTATACGTTATACGTTATGCGTTATAGGTTATACGTTATACGGTATACGTTATACGTTATACGTTATACGTTATACGTTATACGTTATACGTTATACGTTATACGTTATACGTTATACGTTTAACGGTATACGTTATACCCTGTACGTTATACGTTATACGTTATACGTTATACGTTATACGTTATACGTTATACGTTATACGTTATACGTTATACGTTATACGTTATACGGTATACGTTATACGTTATACCCCATACGTTATACGTTATACGTTGTACGTTATAGGTCATACCTTATACGTGATACGTCATACGTTATACGTTATACGTTATACGTTATACGTTATACGTTATACGTTATACGTTACACGATATACGTTTTACGTTATACGTTATACGTTATACGTTATACGATATACATTATACGTTATACGTTATACGTTATACGTTATACGTTATACGTAATACGTTATACGTTATACGTTATACGTTATACGTTATACGTAATACGTTATAGGTTATACGTTATACGTTATACGTTATACGATATACGTTATACGTTATACGTTAGACGTTATAGGTTTCACGTAATACGTTAAACGTTATTGGTTATACGTTATTCGTTATACGTTCTTCGTTACACGCTAGACGTTATACGTAATGGGTTATACGTTATACGTTATACGTTATACGTTATACGTTATACGTTATACGTCATACGTTTTACGTTATACATTATACGTTATACGTTATAGGTTATACGTTATACGTTATACGTTATACGTTATACGTTATACGTTATACGTTATACGTTATACGTGATACATCATACGTTATACGTTGTACGTTATACGTTTTACGTCATACGTTATACGTTATACGTTACACGATATACGTTTTACGTTATACGCTAGACGTTATACGTTATACGTAATACGTTATACGTTATGCGTTATACGTTATACGTTATACGTTATACGTTATACGTTATACGTTATACGTTATACGTTATACGTTATACGTCGTACGTTATACGTTGTACGTTGTACGTTAAACGTTATACGTTATACGTTATACGTTATACATTGTACGCTGTACGTTATACGTTATACGTTATACGTTATACGTTATACGTTATACGTTCTACGTTATACGTTATACGTTATACGTTATACGTTACACGATATACGTTTTACGTTATACGTTATACGTTATACGTTATACGTTATACGTTATACGTTATACGTTATACGTTATACGTTATACGTTATATGTTATACGTTATACGTTATTGGTTATAGGAGATACGTTATACGTGATACGTTACACGCTATACGTTATACGTTATACGTAATACGTTATACGTTATACGTTATACGTTATACGTTATACATTATACGTTATTCGTTATGCGTTATACGTTATACGTCATACGTTATACGTTATACGTTATACGTTATACGTTATACGATATACGTTATACGTTATACGTTAGACGTTATAGGTTTCACGTAATACGTTATACGTTATTGGTTATACGTTATTCGTTATACGTTCTTCGTTACACGCTAGACGTTATACGTAATGGATTATACGTTATACGTTATACGTTATACGGTATGCGATATACGTTATACGTTATACGTTAGACGTTATAGGTTTCACGTAATACGTTATACGTTATTGGTTATACGTTATTCGTTATACGTTCTTCGTTACACGCTAGACGTTATACGTAATGAGTTATACGTTATACGTTATACGTTATACGTTATACGTCATACGTTTTACGTTATACATTATACGTTATACGTTATAGGTTATACGTTATACGTTATACGTTATACGTTATACGTTATACGTTATACGTTGTACGTTATACGTTATTCGTTCTACGTTCTTCGTTACACGTTATACATTATACATAATGCGTTATACGTTATACGTTATATGTTATACGTTATACGTTATACGTTATACGTGATACGTTATACGTTCTTCGTTACACGTTATACGTTATACGTTATGCGTTATAGGTTATACGTTATACGGTATACGTTATACGTTATACGTTATACGTTATACGTTATACGTTATACGTTATACGTTATACGTTATACGTTTAACGGTATACGTTATACCCTGTACGTTATACGTTATACGTTATACGTTATACGTTATACGTTATACGTTATACGTTATACGTTATACGTTATACGTTATACGGTATACGTTATACGTTATATGTTATACGTTATACGTTATTGGTTATAGGAGATACGTTATACGTGATACGTTATACGCTATACGTTATACGTTATACGTAATACGTTATACGTTATACGTTATACGTTATACGTTATACATTATACGTTATTCGTTATGCGTTATACGTTATACGTCATACGTTATACGTTATACGTTATACGTTATACGTTATACGATATACGTTATACGTTATACGTTAGACGTTATAGGTTTCACGTAATACGTTATACGTTATTGGTTATACGTTATTCGTTATACGTTCTTCGTTACACGCTAGACGTTATACGTAATGGATTATACGTTATACGTTATACGTTATACGGTATGCGATATACGTTATACGTTATACGTTAGACGTTATAGGTTTCACGTAATACGTTATATGTTATTGGTTATACGTTATTCGTTATACGTTCTTCGTTACACGCTAGACGTTATACGTAATGAGTTATACGTTATACGTTATACGTTATACGTTATACGTCATACGTTTTACGTTATACATTATACGTTATACGTTATAGGTTATACGTTATACGTTATACGTTATACGTTATACGTTATACGTTATACGTTACACGACATACGTTATACGTTATACGTTATACGTTATACGTAATACGTTATACGTTATACCCTATACGTTATACTTTATACGTTATAAGTTAAACGTTATACGTTATACGTTATACGTTATAGGTCATACCTTATACATGATACGTCATACGTTAGACGTTATGCGTTATACGTTATTCGTTCTACGTTCTTCGTTACACGTTATACATTATACGTAATGCGTTATACGTTATGCGTTATAGGTTATACGTTATACGTTATACGTTATACGTTATAGGTTATACGTTATACGTTATACGTTATACGTTATACGTTATACGTTATACGTTATACGTTATACGGTATACGTTATACGTTATACCCCATACGTTATACGTTATACGTTGTACGTTATAGGTCATACCTTATACGTGATACGTCATACGTTATACGTTATAGGTTATACGTTATACGTTATACGTTATACGATAAACGTTATTAGTTATACTTTATACGGTATACGTTATACGTTATACCCTATACGTTATACGTTATACGTCATACGTTATACGTTATACGTTATACGATATACGGTATACGTTATACGTCATACGTTATACGTTATACGTAATACGTTATAGGTTATACGTTATACGTTATACGTTATACGATATACGTTATACGTTATACGTTAGACGTTATAGGTTTCACGTAATACGTTAAACGTTATTGGTTATACGTTATTCGTTATACGTTCTTCGTTACACGCTAGACGTTATACGTAATGGGTTATACGTTATACGTTATACGTTATACGTTATACGTTATACGTTATACGTCATACGTTTTACGTTATACGTTTAACGGTATACGTTATACCCTGTACGTTATACGTTATACGTTATACGTTATACGTTATACGTTATACGTTATACGTTATACGTTATACGTTATACGTTATACGTTATACGTTATACGTTATACGGTATACGTTATACGTTATACCCTATACGTTATACTTTATACGTTATAAGTTATACGTTATACGTTATACGTTATACGTTATACGTTATAGGTCATACCCTATACATGATACGTCATACGTTAGACGTTATGCGTTATACGTTATGCGTTATACGTTATACGGTATACGTTATACGTTATACCCTATACGTTATACGTTATACGTCATATGTTATACGTTATACGTTATACGTTATACCCTATACGTTATACGTTATACGTTATACGTTATAGGTTATACGTTATAGGTTATACGTTATACGTTATACGTTATACGTTACACGACATACGTTATACGTTATACGTTATACGTTATACGTAATACGTTATACGTTATACCCTATACGTTATACTTTATACGTTATAAGTTATACGTTATACGTTATACGTTATACGTTATAGGTCATACCTTATACATGATACGTCATACGTTAGACGTTATGCGTTATACGTTATGCGTTATGCGTTATACATTATACGCTATACGTTATACGTTATACGTTATACGTTGTACGTTGTATGTTATACGTTATTCGTTATACGTTCTTCGTTACACGTTATACCTTATACGTTATGCGTTATAGGTTATACGTTATACGTTATACGTTATACGTTATACGTTATACGTTATACGTTATACGTTATACGTTATACGTTATACGTTATACGTTATACGTTATACGTTATACGTTATACGTTATACGTTATACGTTATACGTTATACGTTATACGTTATACGTTATACGTTATACGTTATACGTTTAACGGTATACGTTATACCCTGTACGTTATACGTTATACGTTATACGTTATACGTTATACGTTATAGGTTATACGTTATACGTTATACGTTATACGTTACACGACATACGTTATACGTTATACGTTATACGTTATACGTAATACGTTATACGTTATACCCTATACGTTATACTTTATACGTTATAAGTTATACGTTATACGTTATACGTTATACGTTATACGTTATACGTTATAGGTCATACCTTATACATGATACGTCATACGTTAGACGTTATGCGTTATACGTTATGCGTTATACGTTATACATTATACGCTATACGTTATACGTTATACGTTATACGTTATACGTTATACGTTATACGTTATACGTTATACGTTACACGTTATACGTTACACGTTATACGTTATACGTTATACGTTATACGTTATACGTTATACCTTATACGTTATACGTTATACGTTATACGTTATACGTTATACGTTATACGTTATACGTTATACGTTATACGTTATACGTTATACGTTATACGTTATACGTTATACGTTATACGTTATACGTTATACGTTATACGTTATACGTTATACGTTATACGTTATACGTTATACGTTATACGTTATACTTTATACGTTATACGTTATACGTTATACGTTATACGTTATACGTTATACGTTATACGTTATACGTTATACGTTATTCGTTATACGTTATACGTTATACGTTATACGTTATACGTATTACGTTATAGGTTATACGTTATACGTTATACGTTATACGATTTACGGTATACGTTATACGTTAGACGTTATAGGTTTCACGTAATACGTTAAAAGTTATTGGTTATACGTTATTCGTTATACGTTCTTCGTTACACGCTAGACGTTATACGTAATGGGTTATACGTTATACGTTATACGTTATACGTTATACGTTATACGTTATACGTCATACGTTTTACGTTATACGTTTAACGGTATACGTTATACCCTGTACGTTATACGTTATACGTCATACGTTTTACGTTATACGTTTAACGGTATACGTTATACCCTGTACGTTATACGTTATACGTTATACGTTATACGTTATACGTTATACGTTATACGTTATACGTTATACGTTATACGTTATACGTTATACGTTATACGTTATACGTTATACGTTATACGTTATACGTTATACGTTATACGTTATACGTTATACGTTATACGTTATACGTTATACGTTATACGTTATACGTTATACGTTATACGTTATACGTTATACGTTATACGTTATACGTTATACGTTATACGTTATACGTTATACGTATTACGTTATAGGTTATACGTTATACGTTATACGTTATACGATATACGGTATACGTTATACGTTAGACGTTATAGGTTTCACGTAATACGTTAAAAGTTATTGGTTATACGTTATTCGTTATACGTTCTTCGTTACACGCTAGACGTTATACGTAATGGGTTATACGTTATACGTTATACGTTATACGTTATACGTTATACGTTATACGTTATACGTCATACGTTTTACGTTATACGTTTAACGGTATACGTTATACCCTGTACGTTATACGTTATACGTTATACGTTATACGTTATACGTTATACGTTATACGTTATACGTTATACGTTATACGGTATACGTTACACGTTATACCCTATACGTTATACGTTATACGTTATGCGTTATAGGTCATACCTTATACGTGATACGTCATACGTTATACGTTATACGTTATACGTTATACGTTATACGTTATACGTTATACGTTATACGTTATACGTTACACGATATACGTTTTACGTTATACGTTATACGTTATACGTTATACGATATACGTTATACGTTATACGTTATACGTTATACGTTATACGTTATACGTAATACGTTATACGTTATACGTTATACGTTATACGTTATACGTAATACGTTATAGGTTATACGTTATACGTTATACGTTATACGATATACGTTATACGTTATACGTTAGACGTTATAGGTTTCACGTAATACGTTAAACGTTATTGGTTATACGTTATTCGTTATACGTTCTTCGTTACACGCTAGACGTTATACGTAATGGGTTATACGTTATACGTTATACGTTATACGTTATACGTTATACGTCACACGTTTTACGTTATACATTATACGTTATACGTTATAGGTTATACGTTATACGTTATACGTTATACGTTATACGTTATACGTTATACTTTATACGTAATACGTTATAGGTTATACGTTATACGTGATACGTCATACGTTATACGTTATACGTTATACGTTATACGTTATACGTTAAACGTTATTAGTTATACTTTATACGGTATACGTTATACGTTATACCCTATACGTTATACGTTATACGTCATACGTTATACGTTATACGTTATACGTTATACGTTATACGTTATACGTTATACGTTATACCTTGTACGTTATACGTTATACGTTATACGTTATACGTTACACGATATACGTTTTACGTTATACGTTATACGTTATACGTTATACGTTATACGTTATACGTTATACGTTATACGTTATACGTTATACGTTATACGTTATACGCTATACGTTATACGTTATACGTTATACGTTATACGTTATACGTTATACGTTATACGTTATACGTTATACGTTATACGTTATACGTTATACGTTATACGTTATACGTTATACGTTATACGTTATACGTTATACGTTATACGTTATACGTTATACGTTATACGTATTACGATATAGGTTATACGTTATACGTTATACGTTATACGATATACGGTATACGTTATACGTTAGACGTTATAGGTTTCACGTAATACGTTAAAAGTTATTGGTTATACGTTATTCGTTATACGTTCTTCGTTACACGCTAGACGTTATACGTAATGGGTTATACGTTATACGTTATACGTTATACGTTATACGTTATACGTTATACGTCATACGTTTTACGTTATACGTTTAACGGTATACGTTATACCCTGTACGTTATACGTTATACGTTATACGTTATACGTTATACGTTATACGTTATACGTTATACGTTATACGTTATACGTTATACGTTATACGTTATACGTTATACGTTATACGTTATACGTTATACGTTATACGTTATACGTTATACGTTATACGTTATACGTTATACGTTATACGTTATACGTTATACGATATACGGTATACGTTATACGTTATACGTTATACGTTATACGTAATACGTTATAGGTTATACGTTATACGTTATACGTTATACGATATACGTTATACGTTATACGTTAGACGTTATAGGTTTCACGTAATACGTTAAACGTTATTGGTTATACGTTATTCGTTATACGTTCTTCGTTACACGCTAGACGTTATACGTAATGGGTTATACGTTATACGTTATACGTTATACGTTATACGTTATACGTTATACGTTATACGTCATACGTTTTACGTTATACGTTTAACGGTATACGTTATACCCTGTACGTTATACGTTATACGTTATACGTTATACGTTATACGTTATACGTTATACGTTATACGTTATACGTTATACGGTATACGTTATACGTTATACCCTATACGTTATACTTTATACGTTATAAGTTATACGTTATACGTTATACGTTATACGTTATACGTTATAGGTCATACCCTATACATGATACGTCATACGTTAGACGTTATGCGTTATACGTTATGCGTTATACTTTATACATTATACGCTATACGTTATACGTTATACGTTATACGTTATACGTTATACGTTATACGTTATACGTTATACGTTATACGTTACACGTTATACGTTATACGTTATACGTTATACGTTATACGTTATACGTTATACGTTATACGTTATACGTTATACGTTATACCTTATACGTTATACGTTATACGTTATACGTTATACGTTATACGTTATACGTTATACGTTATACGTTATACGTTATACGTTATACGTTATACGTTATACGTTATACGTTATACGTTATACGATATACGTTATACGTTATACGTTATACGTTATACGTTATACGTTATACGTAATACGTTATAGGTTATACGTTATACGTTATACGTTATACGATATACGTTATACGTTATACGTTAGACGTTATAGGTTTCACGTAATACGTTAAAAGTTATTGGTTATACGTTATTCGTTATACGTTCTTCGTTACACGCTAGACGTTATACGTAATGGGTTATACGTTATACGTTATACGTTATACGTTATACGTTATACGTTATACGTTATACGTTATACGTTATACGTTATACGTTATACGTTATACGTTACACGATATACGTTTTACGTTATACGTTATACGTTATACGTTATACGATATACATTATACGTTATACGTTATACGTTATACGTTATACGTTATACGTAATACGTTATACGTTATACGTTATACGTTATACGTTATACGTTATACGTAATACGTTATAGGTTATACGTTATACGTTATACGTTATACGATATACGTTATACGTTATACGTTAGACGTTATAGGTTTCACGTAATACGTTAAACGTTATTGGTTATACGTTATTCGTTATACGTTCTTCGTTACACGCTAGACGTTATACGTAATGGGTTATACGTTATACGTTATACGTTATACGTTATACGTTATACGTTATACGTCATACGTTTTACGTTATACATTATACGTTATACGTTATAGGTTATACGTTATACGTTATACGTTATACGTTATACGTTATACGTTATACGTTATACGTGATACGTCATACGTTATACGTTGTACGTTATACGTTTTACGTCATACGTTATACGTTATACGTTACACGATATACGTTTTACGTTATACGCTGGACGTTATAGGTTATACGTAATACGTTATACGTTATGCGTTATACGTTATACGTTATACGTTATACGTTATACGTTATACGTTATACGTTATACGTTATACGTTATACGTCGTACGTTATACGTTGTACGTTGTACGTTAAACGTTATACGTTATACGTTATACGTTATACATTGTACGCTATACGTTATACGTTATACGTTATACGTTATACGTTATACGTTATACGTTGTACGTTATACGTTATACGTTATACGTTATACGTTACACGATATACGTTTTACGTTATACGTTATACGTTATACGTTATACGTTATACGTTATACGTTATTGGTTATAGGAGATACGTTATACGTGATACGTTATACGCTATACGTTATACGTTATACGTAATACGTTATACGTTATACGTTATACGTTATACGTTATACATTATACGTTATTCGTTATGCGTTATACGTTATACGTCATACGTTATACGTTATACGTTATACGTTATACGTTATACGATATACGTTATACGTTATACGTTAGGCGTTATAGGTTTCACGTAATACGTTATACGTTATTGGTTATACGTTATTCGTTATACGTTCTTCGTTACACGCTAGACGTTATACGTAATGGATTATACGTTATACGTTATACGTTATACGGTATACGATATACGTTATACGTTATACGTTAGACGTTATAGGTTTCACGTAATACGTTATACGTTATTGGTTATACGTTATTCGTTATACGTTCTTCGTTACACGCTAGACGTTATACGTAATGGGTTATACGTTATACGTTATACGTTATACGTTATACGTCATACGTTTTACGTTATACATTATACGTTATACGTTATAGGTTATACGTTATACGTTATACGTTATACGTTATACGTTATACGTTATACGTTACACGTTGTACGTTATACGTTATTCGTTCTACGTTCTTCGTTACACGTTATACATTATACGTAATGCGTTATACGTTATACGTTATATGTTATACGTTATACGTTATACGTTATACGTGATACGTTATACGTTCTTCGTTACACGTTATACGTTATACGTTATGCGTTATAGGTTATACGTTATACGGTATACGTTATACGTTATACGTTATACGTTATACGTTATACGTTATACGTTATACGTTATACGTTATACGTTATACGTTTAACGGTATACGTTATACCCTGTACGTTATACGTTATACGTTATACGTTATACGTTATACGTTATACGTTATACGTTATACGTTATACGTTATACGTTATACGGTATACGTTATACGTTATACCCCATACGTTATACGTTATACGTTGTACGTTATAGGTCATACCTTATACGTGATACGTCATACGTTATACGTTATACGTTATACGTTATACGTTATACGTTATACGTTATACGTTACACGATATACGTTTTACGTTATACGTTATACGTTATACGTTATACGATATACATTATACGTTATACGTTATACGTTATACGTTATACGTTATACGTAATACGTTATACGTTATACGTTATACGTTATACGTTATACGTAATACGTTATAGGTTATACGTTATACGTTATACGTTATACGATATACGTTATACGTTATACGTTAGACGTTATAGGTTTCACGTAATACGTTAAACGTTATTGGTTATACGTTATTCGTTATACGTTCTTCGTTACACGCTAGACGTTATACGTAATGGGTTATACGTTATACGTTATACGTTATACGTTATACGTTATACGTTATACGTCATACGTTTTACGTTATACATTATACGTTATACGTTATAGGTTATACGTTATACGTTATACGTTATACGTTATACGTTATACGTTATACGTTATACGTTATACGTGATACATCATACGTTATACGTTGTACGTTATACGTTTTACGTCATACGTTATACGTTATACGTTACACGATATACGTTTTACGTTATACGCTAGACGTTATACGTTATACGTAATACGTTATACGTTATGCGTTATACGTTATACGTTATACGTTATACGTTATACGTTATACGTTATACGTTATACGTTATACGTTATACGTCGTACGTTATACGTTGTACGTTGTACGTTAAACGTTATACGTTATACGTTATACGTTATACATTGTACGCTGTACGTTATACGTTATACGTTATACGTTATACGTTATACGTTATACGTTCTACGTTATACGTTATACGTTATACGTTATACGTTACACGATATACGTTTTACGTTATACGTTATACGTTATACGTTATACGTTATACGTTATACGTTATACGTTATACGTTATACGTTATACGTTATATGTTATACGTTATACGTTATTGGTTATAGGAGATACGTTATACGTGATACGTTATACGCTATACGTTATACGTTATACGTAATACGTTATACGTTATACGTTATACGTTATACGTTATACATTATACGTTATTCGTTATGCGTTATACGTTATACGTCATACGTTATACGTTATACGTTATACGTTATACGTTATACGATATACGTTATACGTTATACGTTAGACGTTATAGGTTTCACGTAATACGTTATACGTTATTGGTTATACGTTATTCGTTATACGTTCTTCGTTACACGCTAGACGTTATACGTAATGGATTATACGTTATACGTTATACGTTATACGGTATGCGATATACGTTATACGTTATACGTTAGACGTTATAGGTTTCACGTAATACGTTATACGTTATTGGTTATACGTTATTCGTTATACGTTCTTCGTTACACGCTAGACGTTATACGTAATGAGTTATACGTTATACGTTATACGTTATACGTTATACGTCATACGTTTTACGTTATACATTATACGTTATACGTTATAGGTTATACGTTATACGTTATACGTTATACGTTATACGTTATACGTTATACGTTGTACGTTATACGTTATTCGTTCTACGTTCTTCGTTACACGTTATACATTATACGTAATGCGTTATACGTTATACGTTATATGTTATACGTTATACGTTATACGTTATACGTGATACGTTATACGTTCTTCGTTACACGTTATACGTTATACGTTATGCGTTATAGGTTATACGTTATACGGTATACGTTATACGTTATACGTTATACGTTATACGTTATACGTTATACGTTATACGTTATACGTTATACGTTTAACGGTATACGTTATACCCTGTACGTTATACGTTATACGTTATACGTTATACGTTATACGTTATACGTTATACGTTATACGTTATACGTTATACGGTATACGTTATACGTTATATGTTATACGTTATACGTTATTGGTTATAGGAGATACGTTATACGTGATACGTTATACGCTATACGTTATACGTTATACGTAATACGTTATACGTTATACGTTATACGTTATACGTTATACATTATACGTTATTCGTTATGCGTTATACGTTATACGTCATACGTTATACGTTATACGTTATACGTTATACGTTATACGATATACGTTATACGTTATACGTTAGACGTTATAGGTTTCACGTAATACGTTATACGTTATTGGTTATACGTTATTCGTTATACGTTCTTCGTTACACGCTAGACGTTATACGTAATGGATTATACGTTATACGTTATACGTTATACGGTATGCGATATACGTTATACGTTATACGTTAGACGTTGTAGGTTTCACGTAATACGTTATACGTTATTGGTTATACGTTATTCGTTATACGTTCTTCGTTACACGCTAGACGTTATACGTAATGAGTTATACGTTATACGTTATACGTTATACGTTATACGTCATACGTTTTACGTTATACATTATACGTTATACGTTATAGGTTATACGTTATACGTTATACGTTATACGTTATACGTTATACGTTATACGTTACACGACATACGTTATACGTTATACGTTATACGTTATACGTAATACGTTATACGTTATACCCTATACGTTATACTTTATACGTTATAAGTTAAACGTTATACGTTATACGTTATACGTTATAGGTCATACCTTATACATGATACGTCATACGTTAGACGTTATGCGTTATACGTTATTCGTTCTACGTTCTTCGTTACACGTTATACATTATACGTAATGCGTTATACGTTATGCGTTATAGGTTATACGTTATACGTTATACGTTATACGTTATAGGTTATACGTTATACGTTATACGTTATACGTTATACGTTATACGTTATACGTTATACGTTATACGGTATACGTTATACGTTATACCCCATACGTTATACGTTATACGTTGTACGTTATAGGTCATACCTTATACGTGATACGTCATACGTTATACGTTATACGTTATACGTTATACGTTATACGTTATACGATAAACGTTATTAGTTATACTTTATACGGTATACGTTATACGTTATACCCTATACGTTATACGTTATACGTCATACGTTATACGTTATACGTTATACGATATACGGTATACGTTATACGTCATACGTTATACGTTATACGTAATACGTTATACGTTATACCCTATACGTTATACTTTATACGTTATAAGTTATACGTTATACGTTATACGTTATACGTTATAGGTCATACCTTATACATGATACGTCATACGTTAGACGTTATGCGTTATACGTTATGCGTTATGCGTTATACATTATACGCTATACGTTATACGTTATACGTTATACGTTGTACGTTGTATGTTATACGTTATTCGTTATACGTTCTTCGTTACACGTTATACCTTATACGTTATGCGTTATAGGTTATACGTTATACGTTATACGTTATACGTTATACGTTATACGTTATACGTTATACGTTATACGTTATACGTTATACGTTATACGTTATACGTTATACGTTATACGTTATACGGTATACGTTATACGTTATACCCCATACGTTATACGTTATACGTTGTACGTTATAGGTCATACCTTATACGTGATACGTCATACGTTATACGTTATACGTTATACGTTATACGTTATACGTTATACGATAAACGTTATTAGTTATACTTTATACGGTATACGTTATACGTTATACCCTATACGTTATACGTTATACGTCATACGTTATACGTTATACGTTATACGATATACGGTATACGTTATACGTCATACGTTATACGTTATACGTAATACGTTATACGTTATACCCTATACGTTATACTTTATACGTTATAAGTTATACGTTATACGTTATACGTTATACGTTATAGGTCATACCTTATACATGATACGTCATACGTTAGACGTTATGCGTTATACGTTATGCGTTATGCGTTATACATTATACGCTATACGTTATACGTTATACGTTATACGTTGTACGTTGTATGTTATACGTTATTCGTTATACGTTCTTCGTTACACGTTATACCTTATACGTTATGCGTTATAGGTTATACGTTATACGTTATACGTTATACGTTATACGTTATACGTTATACGTTATACGTTATACGTTATACGTTATACGTTATACGTTATACGTTATACGTTATACGTTATACGTTATACGTTATACGTTATACGTTATACGTTATACGTTATACATTATACGTTATTCGTTATGCGTTATACGTTATACGTCATACGTTATACGTTATACGTTATACGTTATACGTTATACGATATACGTTATACGTTATACGTTAGACGTTATAGGTTTCACGTAATACGTTATACGTTATTGGTTATACGTTATTCGTTATACGTTCTTCGTTACACGCTAGACGTTATACGTAATGGGTTATACGTTATACGTTATACGTTATACGTTATACGTTATACGTTATACGTCATACGTTTTACGTTATACGTTTAACGGGATACGTTATACCCTGTACGTTATACGTTATACGTTATACGTTATACGTTATACGTTATACGTTATACGTTATACGTTATACGTTATACGTTATACGTTATACGTTATACGTTATACGGTATACGTTATACGTTATACCCTATACGTTATACTTTATACGTTATAAGTTATACGTTATACGTTATACGTTATACGTTATACGTTATAGGTCATACCCTATACATGATACGTCATACGTTAGACGTTATGCGTTATACGTTATGCGTTATACGTTATACGGTATACGTTATACGTTATACCCTATACGTTATACGTTATACGTCATATGTTATACGTTATACGTTATACGTTATACCCTATACGTTATACGTTATACGTTATACGTTATAGGTTATACGTTATAGGTTATACGTTATACGTTATACGTTATACGTTACACGACATACGTTATACGTTATACGTTATACGTTATACGTAATACGTTATACGTTATACCCTATACGTTATACTTTATACGTTATAAGTTATACGTTATACGTTATACGTTATACGTTATAGGTCATACCTTATACATGATACGTCATACGTTAGACGTTATGCGTTATACGTTATGCGTTATGCGTTATACATTATACGCTATACGTTATACGTTATACGTTATACGTTGTACGTTGTATGTTATACGTTATTCGTTATACGTTCTTCGTTACACGTTATACCTTATACGTTATGCGTTATAGGTTATACGTTATACGTTATACGTTATACGTTATACGTTATACGTTATACGTTATACGTTATACGTTATACGTTATACGTTATACGTTATACGTTATACGTTATACGTTATACGTTATACGTTATACGTTATACGTTATACGTTATACGTTATACGTTTAACGGTATACGTTATACCCTGTACGTTATACGTTATACGTTATACGTTATACGTTATACGTTATAGGTTATACGTTATACGTTATACGTTATACGTTACACGACATACGTTATACGTTATACGTTATACGTTATACGTAATACGTTATACGTTATACCCTATACGTTATACTTTATACGTTATAAGTTATACGTTATACGTTATACGTTATACGTTATACGTTATACGTTATAGGTCATACCTTATACATGATACGTCATACGTTAGACGTTATGCGTTATACGTTATGCGTTATACGTTATACATTATACGCTATACGTTATACGTTATACGTTATACGTTATACGTTATACGTTATACGTTATACGTTACACGTTATACGTTACACGTTATACGTTATACGTTATACGTTATACGTTATACGTTATACCTTATACGTTATACGTTATACGTTATACGTTATACGTTATACGTTATACGTTATACGTTATACGTTATACGTTATACGTTATACGTTATACGTTATACGTTATACGTTATACGTTATACGTTATACGTTATACGTTATACGTTATACGTTATACGTTATACGTTATACGTTATACGTTATACGTTATACGTTATACGTTATACGTTATACGTTATACGTTATACGTTATACGTTATACGTTATACGTTATACGTTATACGTTATACGTTATACGTTATACGTTAT
This sequence comes from Ptiloglossa arizonensis, assembly GCF_051014685.1. Taxonomy (NCBI): domain Eukaryota; kingdom Metazoa; phylum Arthropoda; class Insecta; order Hymenoptera; family Colletidae; genus Ptiloglossa; species Ptiloglossa arizonensis. The sequence goes on from NW_027479105.1 coordinate 130,972, forward strand.
ACGTTATACGTTATACGTTATACGTTATACGTTATACGTTATACGTTATACGTTATACGTTATACGTTATACGTTATACGTTATACGTTATACGTATTACGTTATAGGTTATACGTTATACGTTATACGTTATACGATTTACGGTATACGTTATACGTTAGACGTTATAGGTTTCACGTAATACGTTAAAAGTTATTGGTTATACGTTATTCGTTATACGTTCTTCGTTACACGCTAGACGTTATACGTAATGGGTTATACGTTATACGTTATACGTTATACGTTATACGTTATACGTTATACGTCATACGTTTTACGTTATACGTTTAACGGTATACGTTATACCCTGTACGTTATACGTTATACGTCATACGTTTTACGTTATACGTTTAACGGTATACGTTATACCCTGTACGTTATACGTTATACGTTATACGTTATACGTTATACGTTATACGTTATACGTTATACGTTATACGTTATACGTTATACGTTATACGTTATACGTTATACGTTATACGTTATACGTTATACGTTATACGTTATACGTTATACGTTATACGTTATACGTTATACGTTATACGTTATACGTTATACGTTATACGTTATACGTTATACGTTATACGTTATACGTTATACGTTATACGTTATACGTTATACGTTATACGTTATACGTATTACGTTATAGGTTATACGTTATACGTTATACGTTATACGATATACGGTATACGTTATACGTTAGACGTTATAGGTTTCACGTAATACGTTAAAAGTTATTGGTTATACGTTATTCGTTATACGTTCTTCGTTACACGCTAGACGTTATACGTAATGGGTTATACGTTATACGTTATACGTTATACGTTATACGTTATACGTTATACGTCATACGTTTTACGTTATACGTTTAACGGTATACGTTATACCCTGTACGTTATACGTTATACGTTATACGTTATACGTTATACGTTATACGTTATACGTTATACGTTATACGTTATACGTTATACGGTATACGTTACACGTTATACCCTATACGTTATACGTTATACGTTATGCGTTATAGGTCATACCTTATACGTGATACGTCATACGTTATACGTTATACGTTATACGTTATACGTTATACGTTATACGTTATACGTTATACGTTATACGTTACACGATATACGTTTTACGTTATACGTTATACGTTATACGTTATACGATATACGTTATACGTTATACGTTATACGTTATACGTTATACGTTATACGTAATACGTTATACGTTATACGTTATACGTTATACGTTATACGTAATACGTTATAGGTTATACGTTATACGTTATACGTTATACGATATACGTTATACGTTATACGTTAGACGTTATAGGTTTCACGTAATACGTTAAACGTTATTGGTTATACGTTATTCGTTATACGTTCTTCGTTACACGCTAGACGTTATACGTAATGGGTTATACGTTATACGTTATACGTTATACGTTATACGTTATACGTTATACGTCACACGTTTTACGTTATACATTATACGTTATACGTTATAGGTTATACGTTATACGTTATACGTTATACGTTATACGTTATACGTTATACGTTATACGTAATACGTTATAGGTTATACGTTATACGTGATACGTCATACGTTATACGTTATACGTTATACGTTATACGTTATACGTTAAACGTTATTAGTTATACTTTATACGGTATACGTTATACGTTATACCCTATACGTTATACGTTATACGTCATACGTTATACGTTATACGTTATACGTTATACGTTATACGTTATACGTTATATGTTATACCTTGTACGTTATACGTTATACGTTATACGTTATACGTTACACGATATACGTTTTACGTTATACGTTATACGTTATACGTTATACGTTATACGTTATACGTTATACGTTATACGTTATACGTTATACGTTATACGTTATACGCTATACGTTATACGTTATACGTTATACGTTATACGTTATACGTTATACGTTATACGTTATACGTTATACGTTATACGTTATACGTAATACGTTATACGTTATAGGTGATACGTCATACGTTATACGTTGTACGTTATACGTTTTACGTCATACGTTATACGTTATACGTTACACGATATACGTTTTACGTTATACGCTAGACGTTATAGGTTATACGTAATACGTTATACGTTATGCGTTATACGTTATACGTTATACGTTATACGTTATACGTTATACGTTATACGTCGTACGTTATACGTTGTACGTTGTACGTTAAACGTTATACGTTATACGTTATACGTTATACATTGTACGCTATACGTTATACGTTATACGTTATACGTTATACGTTATACGTTATACGTTATACGTTATACGTTATACGTTATACGTTATACGTTATACGTTATACGTTATACGCTATACGTTATACGTTATACGTTATACGTTATACGTTATGCGTTATACGTTATACGTCATACGTTATACGTTATACGCCATACGTTATACGTAATACGTTATACGTTACACGTTATACGTTATACGTTATACGTTATACGTTATACGTTATACGTTATACGTTATACGTTACACGATATACGTTTTACGTTATGCGTTAGACGTTATAGGTTATACGTAATACGTTATACGTTATACGTTATACGTTATACGTTATACGTTATACGTTATACGTCATACGTTATACGTTATACGCCATACGTTATACGTAATACGTTATACGTTACACGTTATACGTTATAGGTCATACCTTATACGTGATACGTCATACGTTATACGTTATACGTTATACGTTAAACGTTATTAGTTATACTTTATTCGGTATACGTTATACGTTATACCCTATACGTTATACGTTATACGTCATACGTTATACGTTATAGGTCATACCTTATACGTGATACGTCATACGTTATACGTTATACGTTATACGTTATACGTTATACGTTAGACGTTATTAGTTATACTTTATACGGTATACGTTATACGTTATACCCTATACGTTATACATTATACGTCATACGTTATACGTTATACGTTATACGTGATACGTTATACGTTATACGTTATACGTTATACGTTATACGTTATACGTTATACGTTATACGTTATACGTTATACGTTATACGTGATACGTGATACGTTATACGTTATACGTTATACGTTATACGTTATACGTTATACGTTATACGTTATACGTTATACGTTATACGTTATACGTTATACGTTATACGTTATACGTTATACGTTATACGTTATACGTTATACGTTATACGTTATACGTTATACGTTATACGTTATACGTTATACGTTATACGTTATACGTTATACGTTGTACGTTATACGTTATTCGTTATACGTTCTTCGTTACACGTTATACGTTATACGTCATGCGTTATAGGCTATACGTTATATAATACGTTATACGTTATACGTTATACGTTATACGTTATACGTTATACGTTATACGTTATACGTTATACGTTATACGTTATACGTTATACGTTATACGTTATACGTTATACGTTATACGTTATACGTTATACGTTATACGTTATACGTTATACGTTATACGTTATACGTTATAGGTCATACCTTATACGTGATACGTCATACGTTATACGTTATACGTTATACGTTATACGTTATACGTTAAACGTTATTAGTTATACTTTATACGGTATACGTTATACGTTATACCCTATACGTTATACGTTATACGTCATACGTTATACGTTATACGTTATACGTGATACGTTATACTTTATACGTTATACGTTATACGTTATACGTTATACGTTATACGTTATACGTTTAACGGTATACGTTATAGGTTATACGTAATACGTTATACGTTATACGTTATACGTTATACGTTATACGTTATACGTTATACGTTATACGTTATACGTTATACGTTATACGTTATACGTTATGCGTTATACGTTATACGTCATACGTTATACGTTATACGTGATACGTCATAAGTTATACGTTGTACGTTATACGTTATACGTTATACGTTATACGTTATACGTTATACGCTATACGTTATACGTTATAAGTTATACGTTATACGTTATACGTTATACGTTATACGTTATACGTTATACGTTATACGTTACAGGATATACGTTTTACGTTATACGTCATACGTTATACGTTATACGTTATACGTTATACGTTATACGTTATACGTTATACGTTATACGTTATACGTTATACGTTATACGTTATACGTTATACGTTATACGTAATACGTTATACGTTATACGTTATACGTCATAAGTTATACGTTGTACGTTATAGGTCATACCTTATACGTGATACGTCATACGTTATACGTTATACGTTATACGTTATACGTTATACGTTATACGTTATACGTTATACGTTATACGTTATACGTTATACGTTATGCGTTATACGTTATACGTAATACGTTATACGTTATACGTTATACGTCATAAGTTATACGTTGTACGTTATACGTTATACGTTATACGTTATACGTTATACGCTATACGTTATACGTTATACGTTATACGTTATACGTTATGCGTTATACGTTACACGATATACGTTTTACGTTATACGTTAGACATTATAGGTTATACGTAATACGTTATACGTTATACGTTATACGTTATACGTTATACGTTATACGTTATACGTTATACGTTATACGTTATACGTTATACGTTATACGTTATACGTTATTGGTTATAGGAGATACGTAATACGTGATACGTTATACGTCATACGTTATACGTTATACGTAATACATTATACGTTATACGTTATACGTTATACATTATACGTTATTCGTTATGCGTTATACGTTATACGTCATACGTTATACGTTATACGTTATACGTTATACGTTATACGTTATACGTTATACGTTATACGTTATACGTTATACGTTATACGTTATACGTTATACGTTATACGTTATACGTTATACGTTATACGTTATACGTTATACGTTACACGTTATACGTTATACGTTATACGTTATACGTTACACGCTATACGTTATACGTTATACGTTATACGTTATACGTTATACGTTATACGTTATACGTTAAACGTTATTAGTTATACTTTATTCGGTATACGTTACACGTTATACCCTATACCCTATACGTTATACGTCATACGTTATACGTTATAGGTCATACCTTATACGTGATACGTCATACGTTATACGTTATACGTTATACGTTATACGTTATACGTTATACGTTAAACGTTATTAGTTATACTTTATACGGTATACGTTATACGTTATACCCTATACGTTGTACGTTATACGTCATACGTTATACGTTATACGTTATACGTTATACGTTATACGTTATACGTTATACGTTATACGGTATACGTTATACGTTATACCCTATACGTTATACGTTATACGTTATAGGTCATACCTTATACGTGATACGTCATACGTTATACGTTATACGTTATACGTTAAACGTTATTAGTTATACTTTATTCGGTATACGTTATACGTTATACCCTATACGTTATACGTTATACGTCATACGTTATACGTTATAGGTCATACCTTATACGTGATACGTCATACGTTATACGTTATACGTTATACGTTATACGTTATACGTTAAACGTTATTAGTTATACTTTATACGGTATACGTTATACGTTATACCCTATACGTTATACATTATACGTCATACGTTATACGTTATACGTTATACGTGATACGTTATACGTTATACGTTATACGTTATACGTTATACGTTATACGTTATACGTTATACGTTATACGTTATACGTGATACGTGATACGTTATACGTTATACGTTATACGTTATACGTTATACGTTATACGTTATACGTTATACGTTATACGTTATACGTTATACGTTATACGTTACACGCTATACGTTATACGTTATACGTTATACGTTATACGTTATACGTTATACGTTATACGTTATACGTTAAACGTTATTAGTTATACTTTATTCGGTATACGTTATACGTTATACCCTATACCCTATACGTTATACGTCATACGTTATACGTTATAGGTCATACCTTATACGTGATACGTCATACGTTATACGTTATACGTTATACGTTATACGTTATACGTTAAACGTTATTAGTTATACTTTATACGGTATACGTTATACGTTATACCCTATACGTTGTACGTTATACGTCATACGTTATACGTTATACGTTATACGTTATACGTTATACGTTATACGTTATACGTTATACGGTATACGTTATACGTTATACCCTATACGTTATACGTTATACGTTATAGGTCATACCTTATACGAGATACGTCATACGTTATACGTTATACGTTATACGTTAAACGTTATTAGTTATACTTTATTCGGTATACGTTATACGTTATACCCTATACGTTATACGTTATACGTCATACGTTATACGTTATAGGTCATACCTTATACGTGATACGTCATACGTTATACGTTATACGTTATACGTTATACGTTATACGTTAAACGTTATTAGTTATACTTTATACGGTATACGTTATACGTTATACCTTATACGTTATACATTATACGTCATACGTTATACGTTATACGTTATACGTGATACGTTATACGTTATACGTTATACGTTATACGTTATACGTTATACGTTATACGTTATACGTTATACGTTATACGTTATACGTGATACGTTATACGTTATACGTTATAGGTCATACCTTATACGTGATACGTCATACGTTATACGTTATACGTTATACGTTAAACGTTATTAGTTATACTTTATTCGGTATACGTTATACGTTATACCCTATACGTTATACGTTATACGTCATACGTTATACGTTATAGGTCATACCTTATACGTGATACGTCATACGTTATACGTTATACGTTATACGTTATACGTTATACGTTAAACGTTATTAGTTATACTTTATACGGTATACGTTATACGTTATACCCTATACGTTATACATTATACGTCATACGTTATACGTTATACGTTATACGTGATACGTTATACGTTATACGTTATACGTTATACGTTATACGTTATACGTTATACGTTATACGTTATACGTTATACGTGATACGTGATACGTTATACGTTATACGTTATACGTTATACGTTATACGTTATACGTTATACGTTATACGTTATACGTTATACGTTATACGTTATACGTTATACGTTACACGCTATACGTTATACGTTATACGTTATACGTTATACGTTATACGTTATACGTTATACGTTAAACGTTATTAGTTATACTTTATTCGGTATACGTTATACGTTATACCCTATACCCTATACGTTATACGTCATACGTTATACGTTATAGGTCATACCTTATACGTGATACGTCATACGTTATACGTTATACGTTATACGTTATACGTTATACGTTAAACGTTATTAGTTATACTTTATACGGTATACGTTATACGTTATACCCTATACGTTGTACGTTATACGTCATACGTTATACGTTATACGTTATACGTTATACGTTATACGTTATACGTTATACGGTATACGTTATACGTTATACCCTATACGTTATACGTTATACGTTATAGGTCATACCTTATACGTGATACGTCATACGTTATACGTTATACGTTATACGTTATACGTTAAACGTTATTAGTTATACTTTATTCGGTATACGTTATACGTTATACCCTATACGTTATACGTTATACGTCATACGTTATACGTTATAGGTCATACCTTATACGTGATACGTCATACGTTATACGTTATACGTTATACGTTATACGTTATACGTTAAACGTTATTAGTTATACTTTATACGGTATACGTTATACGTCATACCTTATACGTTATACATTATACGTCATACGTTATACGTTATACGTTATACGTGATACGTTATACGTTATACGTTATAGGTTATACGTTATACGTTATACGTTATACGTTATACGTTATACGTTATACGTTATACGTGATACGTGATACGTTATACGTTATACGTTATACGTTATACGTTATACGTTATACGTTATACGTTATACGTTATACGTTATACGTTATACGTTATACGTTATACGTTATACGTTATACGTTATACGTTATACGTTATACGTTATACGTTATACGTTATACGTTGTACGTTATACGTTATTCGTTATACGTTCTTCGTTACACGTTATACGTTATACGTCATGCGTTATAGGTTATACGTTATATAATACGTTATACGTTATACGTTATACGTTAAACGTTATTAGTTATACTTTATTCGGTATACGTTATACGTTATACCCTATACGTTAAACGTTATACGTCATACGTTATACGTTATAGGTCATACCTTATACGTGATACGTCATACGTTATACGTTATACGTTATACGTTATACGTTATACGTTAAACGTTATTAGTTATACTTTATACGGTATACGTTATACGTTATACCCTATACGCTATACGTTATACGTCATACGTTATACGTTATACGTTATACGTGATACGTTATACGTTATACGTTATACGTTTACGTTATACGTTATACGTTATACGTTATACGTTATACGTTATACGTGATACGTGATACGTTATACGTTATACGTTATACGTTATACGTTATACGTTATACGTTATACGTTATACGTTATACGTTATACGTTATACGTTATACGTTATACGTTATACGTTATACGTTATACGTTATACGTTATACGTTATACGTTATACGTTATACGTTATACGTTATACGTTATACGTTAATACGTTATACGTTATACGTTATACGTTATACGTTATACGTTATACGTTATACGTTGTACGTTATACGTTATTCGTTATACGTTCTTCGTTACACGTTATACGTTATACGTCATGCGTTATAGGTTATACGTTATATAATACGTTATACGTTATACGTTATACGTTATACGTTATACGTTATACGTTATACGTTATACGTTATACGTTATACGTTATACGTTATACGTTATACGTTATACGTTATACGTTATACGTTATACGTTATACGTTATACGTTATACGTTATACGTTATACGTTATACGTTATACGTTATACGTTATACGTTATACGTTATACGTTATACGTTATACGTTATACGTTATACGTTATACGTTATACGTTATACGTTATACGTTATACGTTATACGTTATAAGTCATACCTTATACGTGATACGTCATACGTTATACGTTATACGTTATACGTTATACGTTATACGTTAAACGTTATTAGTTATACTTTATACGGTATACGTTATACGTTATACCCTATACGCTATACGTTATACGTCATACGTTATACGTTATACGTTATACGTGATACGTTATACGTTATACGTTATACGTTATACGTTATACGTTATACGTTATACGTTATACGTTATACGTTATACGTTATACGTTATACGTTATACGTGATACGTGATACGTTATACGTTATACGTTATACGTTATACGTTATACGTTATACGTTATACGTTATACGTTATACGTTATACGTTATACGTTATACGTTATACGTTATACGTTATACGTTATACGTTATACGTTATACGTTATACGTTATACGTTATACGTTATACGTTATACGTTATACGTTATACGTTATACGTTATACGTTGTACGTTATACGTTATTCGTTATACGTTCTTCGTTACACGTTATACGTTATACGTCATGCGTTATAGGTTATACGTTATATAATACGTTATACGTTATACGTTATACGTTATACGTTATACGTTATACGTTATACGTTATACGTTATACGTTATACGTTATACGTTATACGTTATACGTTATACGTTATACGTTATACGTTATACGTTATACGTTATACGTTATACGTTATACGTTATACGTTATACGTTATACGTTATACGTTATACGTTATACGTTATACGTTATAGGTCATACCTTATACGTGATACGTCATACGTTATACGTTATACGTTATACGTTATACGTTATACGTTAAACGTTATTAGTTATACTTCATACGGTATACGTTATACGTTATACCCTATACGTTATACGTTATACGTCATACGTTATACGTTATACGTTATACGTGATACGTTATACTTTATACGTTATACGTTATACGTTATACGTTATACGTTATACGTTATACGTTTAACGGTATACGTTATACCCTGTACGTTATACGTTATACGTTATACGTTATACGTTATACGTTATACGTTATACGTTATACGTTATACGTTATACGTTATACGGTATACGTTATACGTTATACCCTATGCGTTATACGTTATACGTTATGCGTTATAGGTCATACCTTATACGTGATACGTCATACGTTATACGTTATACGTTATACGTTATGCGTTAAACGTTATTAGTTATACTTTATACGGTATACGTTATACGTTATACCCTATACGTTATACGTTATACGTCATACGTTATACGTTATACGTTATACGTTACACGATATACGTTTTACGTTATGCGTTAGACGTTATAGGTTATACGTAATACGTTATACGTTATACGTTATACGTTATACGTTATACGTTATACGTTATACGTCATACGTTATACGTTATACGCCATACGTTATACGTAATACGTTATACGTTACACGTTATACGGTATACGTTATACGTTATACGTTATACGTTATACGTTATACGTTACACGATATACGTTTTACGTTATGCGTTAGACGTTATAGGTTATACGTAATACGTTATACGTTATACGTTATACGTTATACGTTATACGTTATACGTTATACGTTATACGTCATACGTTATACGTTATACGCCATACGTTATACGTAATACGTTATACGTTACACGTTATACGTTATACGTTACACGATATACGTTTGCGTTACACGATATACGTTTTACGTTATATGTTAGACGTTATAGGTTATACGTTATACGTTATACGTTATACGTTATACGTTATACGCTATACGTTATACGTTATACGTTATACGTTATACGTTATACGTTATACGTTATACGTTATACGTTATACGTTATACGTTATAGGTCATACCTTATACGTGATACGTCATACGTTATACGTTATACGTTATACGTTAAACGTTATTAGTTATACTTTATTCGGTATACGTTACACGTTATACGTTGTACGTTATACGTTATACGTCATACGTTATACGTTATACGTTATACGGTATACGTTATACGTTATACCCTATACGTTATACGTTATACGTTATACGTTATAGGTCATACCTTATACGTGATACGTCATACGTTATACGTTATACGTTATACGTTATACGTTATACGTTACACGTTAAACGTTATTAGTTATACTTTATACGGTATACGTTATACGTTATACCCTATACGTTGTACGTTATACGTCATACGTTATACGTTATACGTTATACGTTATACGTTATACGGTATACGTTATACGTTATACCCTATACGTTATACGTTATACGTTATAGGTCATACCTTATACGTGATACGTCATACGTTATACGTTATACGTTATACGTTAAACGTTATTAGTTATACTTTATTCGGTATACGTTATACGTTATACCCTATACGTTATACGTTATACGTCATACGTTATACGTTATAGGTCATACCTTATACGTGATACGTCATACGTTATACGTTATACGTTATACGTTATACGTTATACGTTAAACGTTATTAGTTATACTTTATACGGTATACGTTATACGTTATACCCTATACGTTATACGTTATACGTCATACGTTATACGTTATACGTTATACGTGATACGTTATACGTTATACGTTATACGTTATACGTTATACGTTATACGTTATACGTTATACGTTATACGTTATACGTTATACGTTATACGTGATACGTGATACGTTATACGTTATACGTTATACGTTATAGGTTATACGTTATACGTTATACGTTATACGTTATACGTTATACGTTATACGTTATACGTTATACGTTATACGTTATACGTTATACGTTATACGTTATACGTTATACGTTATACGTTATACGTTATACGTTATACGTTATACGTTATACGTTATACGTTATACGTCATACGTTATACGTTATACGTTATACGTTATACGTTATACGTTATACGTTATACGTTATACGTTATACGTTATACGTTATACGTTATACGTTATACGTTATACGTTATACGTTATACGTTATACGTTATACGTTATACGTTATACGTTATACGTTATACGTTATACGTTATACGTTATACGTTATACGTAATACGTTATACGATATACGTTGTACGTTGTACGTTATACGTTATACGTTATACGTTATACGTTATACGTTATACGTTATACGTTATACGTTATATCTTTTATACGTTATACGTTATACGTTATACGTCATACGTTATACGTTATACGTTATACGTTAGACGTTATAAGTTATACGTTATACGTTATACGTCATACGTTATACGTTATGCGTCATACGTTATACGTTATACGTTATACGTTATAGGTCATACCTTATTCGTGATACGTCATACGTTATACGTTATACGTTATACGTTATACGTTCTACGTTATACGTTATACGTTATACGTTATAGGTCATACCTTATTCGTGATACGTCATACGTTATACGTTATACGTTATACGTTATACGTTATACGTTATACGTTATACGTTATACGTTATACGTTATACGTTATACGTTATACGTTATACGTCATACGTTATACGTTATACGTTATACGTTATACGTTATACGTTATACGTTATACGTTATACGTTATACGTTATACGTTATACGTTATACGTTATACGTTATACGTTATACGTTATACGTTATACGTTATACGTTATACGTTATACGTTTCTGTTATACGTTATACGTTATACGTTATACGTTATACGTTATACGTTATACGTTATACGTCATACGTTATACGTTATACGTCATACGTTATACGTTATACGTTATACGTTATAGGTCATACGTTATACGTTATATGTTATACGTTATACGTTATACGTTATACGTTATACGTTATACGTTATATCGTTTATACGTTATACGTTATACGTTATACGTCATACGTTATACGTTATACGTTAGACGTTATAAGTTATACGTTATACGTTATACGTCATACGTTATACGTTATGCGTCATACGTTATACGTTATACGTTCTACGTTATACGTTATACGTTATACGTTATACGTTATACGTTATACGTTATACGTTATACGTTATACGTTATACGTTATACGTTATACGTTATACGTTATACGTTATACGTTATACGTTATACGTTATACGTTATACGTTATACGTTATACGTTATACGTCATACGTTATACGTTATACGTTATACGTTAGACGTTATAAGTTATACGTTATACGTTATACGTCATACGTTATACGTTATGCGTCATACGTTATACGTTATACGTTATACGTTATAGGTCATACCTTATTCGTGATACGGCATACGTTATACGTTATACGTTATACGTTCTACGTTATACGTTATACGTTATACGTTATAGGTCATACCTTATTAGTGATACGTCATACGTTATACGTTATACGTTATACGTTATACGTTATACGTTATACGTTATACGTTATACGTTATACGTTATACGTTATACGTTATACGTTATACGTCATACGTTATACGTTATACGTTATACGTTATACGTTATACGTTATACGTTATACGTTATACGTTATACGTTATACGTTATACGTTATACGTTATACGTTATACGTTATACGTTATACGTTATACGTTATACGTTATACGTTATACGTTTCTGTTATACGTTATACGTTATACGTTATACGTTATACGTTATACGTTATACGTTATACGTCATACGTTATACGTTATACGTCATACGTTATACGTTATACGTTATACGTTATAGGTCATACGTTATACGTTATACGTTATACGTTATACGTTATACGTTATACGTTATACGTTATACGTTATATCGTTTATACGTTATACGTTATACGTTATACGTCATACGTTATACGTTATACGTTAGACGTTATAAGTTATACGTTATACGTTATACGTCATACGTTATACGTTATGCGTCATACGTTATACGTTATACGTTCTACGTTATACGTTATACGTTATACGTTATACGTTATACGTTATACGTTATACGTTATACGTTATACGTTATACGTTATACGTTATACGTTATACGTTATACGTTATACGTTATACGTTATATCGTTTATACGTTATACGTTATACGTTATACGTCATACGTTATACGTTATACGTTATACGTTAGACGTTATAAGTTATACGTTATACGTTATACGTCATACGTTATACGTTATGCGTCATACGTTATACGTTATACGTTATACGTTATACGTTATAGGTCATACCTTATTCGTGATACGGCATACGTTATACGTTATACGTTATACGTTCTACGTTATACGTTATACGTTATACGTTATAGGTCATACCTTATTCGTGATACGTCATACGTTATACGTTATACGTTATACGTTATACGTTATACGTTATACGTTATACGTTATACGTTATACGTTATACGTTATACGTTATACGTTATACGTTATACGTTATACGTTATACGTTATACGTTATACGTTATACGTTATACGTTATACGTTATACGTTATACGTTATACGTTATACGTTATACGTTATACGTTATACGTTATACGTTATACGTTATACGTTATACGTTATACGTTATACGTTATACGTTATACGTTATACGTTATACGTTATACGTTATATCGTTTATACGTTATACGTTATACGTTATACGTTATACGTTATACGTTATACGTTATACGTTATACGTTATACGTTATACGTTATACGTTATACGTTTCTGTTATACGTTATACGTTATACGTTATACGTTATACGTTATACGTTATACGTTATACGTTATACGTTATACGTCATACGTTATACGTTATACGTCATACGTTATACGTTATACGTTATACGTTATAGGTCATACGTTATACGTTATACGTTATACGTTATACGTTATACGTTATACGTTATACGTTATACGTTATATCGTTTATACGTTATACGTTATACGTTATACGTCATACGTTATACGTTATACGTTAGACGTTATAAGTTATACGTTATACGTTATACGTCATACGTTATACGTTATGCGTCATACGTTATACGTTATACGTTCTACGTTATAGGTCATACCTTATTCGTGATACGTCATACGTTATACGTTATACGTTCTACGATATACGTTATACGTTATACGTTACACGTTATACGTTATACGTTATACGTTATACGTTCCACGTTCTACGTTATACGTTATACGTTATACGTTATACGTTATACGTTATACGTTATACGTTATACGTTATACGTTATACGTTATACGTTATACGTTATACGTTATACGTTATACGTTATACGTTATACGTTATACGTTATACGTTATACGTTATATTTTATACGTTATACGTTATACGTTATACGTTATACGTTATACGTTATACGTTATACGTTATACGTTATACGTTATACGTTATACGTTATACGTTATACGTTATACGTTATACGTTATACGTTCTACGTTATACGTTATACGTTATACGTTATAGGTCATACCTTATTCGTGATGCGTCATACGTTATACGTTATACGTTCTACGATATACGTTATACGTTATACGTTATATGTTACACGTTATACGTTATACGTTACACGTTCTACGTTATACGTTACACGTCATACGTTATACGTTATACGTTCTACGTTCTACGTTATACGTTATACGTTATATGTTACACGTTATACGTTATACGTTACACGTTCTACGTTATACGTTACACGTTATACGTTATACGTTATACGTTATACGTTATACGTTGTACGTAATACGTTATACGATATACGTTACACGTTGTACGTTATACGTTATACGTTATACGTCATACGTTAAACGTTATACGTTATACGTTATACGTTATACGTTATATCGTTTATATGTTATACGTTATACGTTATACGTCATACGTTATACGTTATACGTTAGACGATATAAGTTATACGTTATACGTTATACGTCATACGTTATACGTTATGCGTCATACGTTATACGTTATACGTTATACGTTATAGGTCATACCTTATTCGTGATACGTCATACGTTATACGTTATACGTTCTACGATATACGTTATACGTTATACGTTACACGTTATACGTTATACGTTATACGTTATACGTTCCACGTTCTACGTTACACGTTCTACGTTATACGTTATACGTTATACGTTATACGTTACACGTTATACGTTATACGTTATACGTTATACGTTATACGTTATACGTTATACGTTATACGTTATACGTTATACGTTATACGTTATACGTTATACGTTATACGTTATACGTTATACGTTATACGTTATACGTTATACGTTATACGTTATACGTTATACGTTATACGTTATACGTTATACGTTATACGTTATACGTTATACGTTATACGTTATACGTTTACGTTATACGTTATACGTTATACGTTATACGTTATACGTTATACGTTATACGTTATACGTTATACGTTATACGTTATACGTTATACGTTATACGTTATACGTTATACGTTATACGTTATACGTTATACGTTATACGTTATACGTTATACGTTATACGTTATACGTTATACGTTATACGTTATACGTTATACGTTATACGTTATACGTTATACGTTATACGTTATACGTTATACGTTATACGTTATACGTTATACGTTATACGTTATACGTTATACGTTATACGTTATACGTTATACGTTATACGTTATACGTTATACGTTATACGTTATACGTTATACGTTATACGTTATACGTTATACGTTATACGTTATACGTTATACGTTATACGTTATACGTTATACGTTATACGTTATACGTTATACGTTATACGTTATACGTTATACGTTATACGTTATACGTTATACGTTATACGTTATACGTTATACGTTATACGTTATACGTTATACGTTATACGTTATACGTTATACGTTATACGTTATACGTTATACGTTATACGTTATACGTTATACGTTATACGTTATACGTTATACGTTATACGTTATACGTTATACGTTATACGTTATACGTTATACGTCATACGTTATACGTTATACGTTATACGTTATACGTTATACGTCATACGTTATACGTTATACGTTATACGTTATACGTTATACGTTATACGTTATACGTTATACGTTATACGTTATACGTTATACGTTATACGTTATACGTTATACGTTATACGTTATACGTTATACGTTATACGTTATACGTTATACGTTATACGTTATACGTTATACGTTATACGTTATACGTTATACGTTATACGTTATACGTTATACGTTATACGTTATACGATATACGTTATACGTTATACGTTATACGTTATACGTTATACGTTATACGTTATACGTTATACGTTATACGTTATACGTTATACGTTATACGTTATACGTTATACGTTATACGTTATACGTTATACGTTATACGTTATACGTTATACGTTATACGTTATACGTTATACGTTATACGTTATACGTTATACGTTATACGTTATACGTTATACGTTATACGTTATACGTTATACGTTATACGTTATACGTTATACGTTATACGTTATACGTTATACGTTATACGTTATACGTTATACGTTATACGTTATACGTTATACGTTATACGTTATACGTTATACGTTATACGTTATACGTTATACGTTATACGTTATACGTTATACGTTATACGTTATACGTTATACGTTATACGTTATACGTTATACGTTATACGTTATACGTTATACGTTATACGTTATACGTTATACGTTATACGTTATACGTTATACGTTATACGTTATACGTTATACGTTATACGTTATACGTTATACGTTATACGTTATACGTTATACGTGATACGTGATACGTTATACGTTATACGTTATACGTTATACGTTATACGTTATACGTTATACGTTATACGTTATACGTTATACGTTATACGTTATACGTTATACGTTATACGTTATACGTTATACGTTATACGTTATACGTTATACGTTATACGTTATACGTTATACGTTATACGTTATACGTTATACGTTATACGTTATACGTTATACGTTATACGTTTAACGGTATACGTTATACCCTGTACGTTATACGTTATACGTTATACGTTATACGTTATACGTTATACGTTATACGTTATACGTTATACGTTATACGTTATACGTTATACGGTATACGTTATACGTTATACCCTATGCGTTATACGTTATACGTTATGCGTTATAGGTCATACCTTATACGTGATACGTCATACGTTATACGTTATACGTTATACGTTATGCGTTAAACGTTATTAGTTATACTTTATACGGTATACGTTATACGTTATACCCTATACGTTATACGTTAGACGTCATACGTTATACGTTATACGTTATACGTTATATGGTATACGTTATACGTTATACCCTATACGTTATACGTTATACGTTATAGGTCATACCTTATACGTGATACGTCATACGTTATACGTTATACGTTATACGTTACACGTTAAACGTTGTTAGTTATACTTTATACGGTATACGTTATACGTTATACCCTATACGTTATACGTTATACGTCATACATTATACGTTATACGTTATACGTTATACGTTATACGTTATACGTTATACGTTATACGTTATAGGTTATACGTTATACATTATACGCTATACGTTATACGTTATACGTTATACGTTATACGTCATACGTTATACGTTATACGTTATACGTTATACGTTATACGTTATACGTTATACGTTATACGTTATACGTTATACGTTATACGTTATACGTTATACGTTAAACGTTATACGTTAAACGTTATACGTTATACGTTATACGTTATACGTTATACGTTATACGTTATACGTTATACGTTATACGTTATACGTTATACGTTATACGTTATACGTTATACGTTATACGTTATACGTTATACGTTATACGTTATACGTTATACGTTATACGTTATACGTTATACGTTATACGTTATACGTTATACGTTATACGTTATACGTTATACGTTATACGTTATACGTTATACGTTATACGTTATACGTTATACGTTATACGTTATACGTTATACGTTATAGGTCATACCTTATACGTGATACGTCATACGTTATACGTTATACGTTATACGTTACACGTTAAACGTTGTTAGTTATACTTTATACGGTATACGTTATACGTTATACCCTATACGTTATACTTTATACGTTATAAGTTATACGTTATACGTTATACGTTATACGTTATACGTTATACGTCATACGTTATACGTTATACGTTATACGTTATGCGTTAAACGTTATTAGTTATACTTTATACGGTATACGTTATACGTTATACCCTATACGTTATACGTTATACGTTATACGTTATACGTTATACGTTATACGTTATATGGTATACGTTATACGTTATACCCTATACGTTATACGTTATACATTATAGGTCATACCTTATACGTGATACGTCATACGTTATACGTTATACGTTATACGTTACACGTTAAACGTTGTTAGTTATACTTTATACGGTATACGTTATACGTTATACCCTATACGTTATACGTTATACGTCATACATTATACGTTATACGTTATACGTTATACGTTATACGTTATACGTTATACGTTATACGTTATAGGTTATACGTTATAGGTTATACGTTATACATTATACGCTATACGTTATACGTTATACGTTATACGTTATACGTTATACGTCATACGTTATACGTTATACGTTATACGTTATACGTTACACGTTATACGTTATACGTTATACGTTATACGTTATACGTTATACGTTATACGTTATACGTTATACGTTATACGTTATACGTTATACGTTATACGTTATACGTTATACGTTATACGTTATACGTTATACGTTATACGTTATACGTTATACGATATACGTTATACGTTATACGTTATACGATATACGTTATACGTTATACGTTATACGTTATACGTTATACGTTATACGTTATACGTTATAGGTTATACGTTATAGGTTATACGTTATACGTTATACGTTATACGTTACACGACATACGTTATACGTTATACGTTATACGTTATACGTTATACCCTATACGTTATACTTTATACGTTATAAGTTATACGTTATACGTTATACGTTATACGTTATAGGTTATACGTTATACGTTATACGTTATACGATATACGTTATACGTTATACGTTATACGTTATACGTTATACGTTATACGTTATACGTTATACGTTATACGTTATACGTTATATGTTATACGATATACGTTATACGTTATACGTTATACGTTATACGTTATACGTTATACGTTATACGTTATACGTTATAGGTTATACGTTATAGGTTATACGTTATACGTTATACGTTATACGTTACACGACATACGTTATACGTTATACGTTATACGTTATACGTTATACCCTATACGTTATACTTTATACGTTATAAGTTATACGTTATACGTTATACGTTATACGTTATAGGTTATACGTTATACGTTATACGTTATACGATATACGTTATACGTTATACGTTATACGTTATACGTTATACGTTATACGTTATACGTTATACGTTATACGTTATAGGTTATACGTTATAGGTTATACGTTATACGTTATACGTTATACGTTACACGACATACGTTATACGTTATACGTTATACGTTATACGTAATACGTTATACGTTATACCCTATACGTTATACTTTATACGTTATAAGTTATACGTTATACGTTATACGTTATACGTTATAGGTCATAACTTATACATGATACGTCATACGTTAGACGTTATGCGTTATACGTTATGCGTTATACGTTATACATTATACGCTATACGTTATACGTTATACGTTATACGTTATACGTTATACGTTATACGTTATACGTTATACGTTATACGTTATACGTTATACGTTATACGTTATACGTTATACGTTATACGTTATACGTTATACGTTATACGTTATACGTTATACGTTAAACGTTATACGTTATACGTTATACGTTATACGTTATACGTTATACGTTATACGTTATACGTTATACGTTATACGTTATACGTTATACGTTATACGTTATACGTTATACGTTATACGTTATACGTTATACGTTATACGTTATACGTTATACGTTATACGCTATACGTTATACGTTATACGTTATACGTTATACGTTATACGTTATACGTTATCCGTTATACGTTATACGATATACGTTATACGTTATACGTTATACGTTATACGTTATACGTTATACGTTATACGTTATAGGTTATACGTTATACGTTATACGTTATACGTTATACGTTATACGTTATACGTTATACGTTATACGTTATACGTTATACGTTATACGATATACGTTATACGTTATACGTTATACGTTATACGTTATACGTTATACGTTATACGTTATAGGTTATACGTTATAGGTTATACGTTATACGTTATACGTTATACGTTACACGACATACGTTATACGTTATACGTTATACGTTATACGTTATACCCTATACGTTATACTTTATACGTTATAAGTTATACGTTATACGTTATACGTTATACGTTATAGGTTATACGTTATACGTTATACGTTATACGATATACGTTATACGTTATACGTTATACGTTATACGTTATACGTTATACGTTATACGTTATACGTTATACGTTATACGTTATAGGTTATACGTTATAGGTTATACGTTATACGTTATACGTTATACGTTACACGACATACGTTATACGTTATACGTTATACGTTATACGTAATACGTTATACGTTATACCCTATACGTTATACTTTATACGTTATAAGTTATACGTTATACGTTATACGTTATACGTTATAGGTCATAACTTATACATGATACGTCATACGTTAGACGTTATGCGTTATACGTTATGCGTTATACGTTATACATTATACGCTATACGTTATACGTTATACGTTATACGTTATACGTTATACGTTATACGTTATACGTTATACGTTATACGTTATACGTTATACGTTATACGTTATACGTTATACGTTATACGTTATACGTTATACGTTATACGTTATACGTTATACGTTATACGTTATACGTTAAACGTTATACGTTATACGTTATACGTTATACGTTATACGTTATACGTTATACGTTATACGTTATACGTTATACGTTATACGTTATACGTTATACGTTATACGTTATACGTTATACGTTATACGTTATACGTTATACGTTATACGTTATACGTTATACGTTATACGTTATACGTTATACGTTATACGTTATACGTTATACGTTATACGTTATACGTTATACGTTATACGTTATACGATATACGTTATACGTTATACGTTATACGTTATACGTTATACGTTATACGTTATACGTTATAGGTTATACGTTATACGTTATACGTTATACGTTATACGTTATACGTTATACGTTATACGTTATACGTTATACGTTATACGATATACGTTATACGTTATACGTTATACGTTATACGTTATACGTTATACGTTATACGTTATACGTTATAGGTTATACGTTATAGGTTATACGTTATACGTTATACGTTATACGTTACACGACATACGTTATACGTTATACGTTATACGTTATACGTTATACGTTATACCCTATACGTTATACTTTATACGTTATAAGTTATACGTTATACGTTGTACGTTATACGTTATAGGTTATACGTTATACGTTATACGTTATACGATATACGTTATACGTTATACGTTATACGTTATACGTTATACGTTATACGTTATACGTTATACGTTATACGTTATAGGTTATACGTTATAGGTTATACGTTATACGTTATACGATATACGTTACACGACATACGTTATACGTTATACGTTATACGTTATACGTAATACGTTATACGTTATACCCTATACGTTATACTTTATACGTTATAAGTTATACGTTATACGTTATACGTTATACGTTATAGGTCATAACTTATACATGATACGTCATACGTTAGACGTTATGCGTTATACGTTATGCGTTATACGTTATACATTATACGCTATACGTTATACGTTATACGTTATACGTTATACGTTATACGTTATACGTTATACGTTATACGTTATACGTTATACGTTATACGTTATACGTTATAGGTCATACCCTATACATGATACGTCATACGTTAGACGTTATGCGTTATACGTTATGCGTTATACGTTATACGGTATACGTTATACGTTATACGTTATACGTTATACGTTATACGTTACACGTTATACGTTATACGTTATACGTTATACGTTATACGTTATACGTTATACGTTATACGTTATACCTTATACGTTATACGTTATACGTTATACGTTATACGTTATACGTTATACGTTATACGTTATACGTAATACGTTATACGATATACGTTATACGTTATACGTTAGACGTTATAGGTTTCACGTAATACGTTAAACGTTATTGGTTATACGTTATTCGTTATACGTTCTTCGTTACACGCTAGACGTTATACGTACTGGGTTATACGTTATACGTTATACGTTATACGTTATACATTATACGTTATACGTTATACGTCATACGTTTTACGTTATACGTTTAACGGTATACGTTATACCCTGTACGTTATACGTTATACGTTATACGTTATACGTTATACGTTATACGTTATACGTTCTACGTTATACGTTATACGTTATACGTTATACGTTATACGTTATACGTTATACGTTATACGTTATACGTTATACGTTATACGTTATACGTTATACGTTATACGTTATACGTTATACGTTATACGTTATACGTTATACGTTATACGTTATACGATATACGGTATACGTTATACGTTATACGTTATACGTTATACGTAATACGTTATAGGTTATACGTTATACGTTATACGTTATACGATATACGTTATACGTTATACGTTAGACGTTATAGGTTTCACGTAATACGTTAAACGTTATTGGTTATACGTTATTCGTTATACGTTCTTCGTTACACGCTAGACGTTATACGTAATGGGTTATACGTTATACGTTATACGTTATACGTTATACGTTATACGTTATACGTTATACGTCATACGTTTTACGTTATACGTTTAACGGTATACGTTATACCCTGTACGTTATATGTTATACGTTATACGTTATACGTTATACGTTATACGTTATACGTTATACGTTATACGTTATACGGTATACGTTATACGTTATACCCTATACGTTATACTTTATACGTTATAAGTTATACGTTATACGTTATACGTTATACGTTATACGTTATAGGTCATACCCTATACATGATACGTCATACGTTAGACGTTATGCGTTATACGTTATGCGTTATACGTTATACGGTATACGTTATACGTTATACCCTATACGTCATACGTTATACGTTATACGTTATACGTTATAGGTTATACGTCATACGTTATACGTTATACGTTATACGTTATACGTTATACGTTGTACGTTATACGTTATACGTTATACGTTATACGTTATACGTTATACGTTATACGTTATACGGTATACGTTATACGTTATACCCCATACGTTATACGTTATACGTTGTACGTTATAGGTCATACCTTATACGTGATACGTCATACGTTATACGTTATACGTTATACGTTATACGTTATACGTTATACGTTATACGATAAACGTTATTAGTTATACTTTATACGGTATACGTTATACGTTATACCCTATACGTTATACGTTATACGTCATAC
This sequence comes from Ptiloglossa arizonensis, assembly GCF_051014685.1. Lineage (NCBI taxonomy): Eukaryota > Metazoa > Arthropoda > Insecta > Hymenoptera > Colletidae > Ptiloglossa > Ptiloglossa arizonensis. The sequence goes on from NW_027479105.1 coordinate 155,944, forward strand.
GTTATACGTTATACGTTATACGATATACGGTATACGTTATACGTTATACGTTATACGTTATACGTTATACGTAATACGTTAGAGGTTATACGTTATACGTTATACGTTATACGATATACGTTATACGTTATACGTTAGACGTTATAGGTTTCACGTAATACGTTAAACGTTATTGGTTATACGTTATTCGTTATACGTTCTTCGTTACACGCTAGACGTTATACGTAATGGGTTATACGTTATACGTTATACGTTATACGTTATACGTTATACGTTATACGTTATACGTTATACGTCATACGTTTTACGTTATACGTTTAACGGTATACGTTATACCCTGTACGTTATACGTTATACGTTATACGTTATACGTTATACGTTATACGTTATACGTTATACGTTATACGTTATACGTTATACGGTATACGTTATACGTTATACCCTATACGTTATACTTTATACGTTATAAGTTATACGTTATACGTTATACGTTATACGTTATACGTTATAGGTCATACCCTATACATGATACGTCATACGTTAGACGTTATGCGTTATACGTTATGCGTTATACGTTATACGGTATACGTTATACGTTATACCCTATACGTTATACGTTATACGTCATACGTTATACGTTATACGTTATACGTTATACGTTATACGTTATACGTTATACGTTATACGTTATACGTTATACGTTATACGTTATAGGTTGTACGTTATAGGTTATACGTTATACGTTATACGTTATACGTTACACGACATACGTTATACGTTATACGTTATACGTTATACGTAATACGTTATACGTTATACCCTATACGTTATACTTTATACGTTATAAGTTATACGTTATACGTTATACGTTATACGTTATAGGTCATACCTTATACATGATACGTCATACGTTAGACGTTATGCGTTATACGTTATGCGTTATGCGTTATACATTATACGCTATACGTTATACGTTATACGTTATACGTTGTACGTTGTATGTTATACGTTATTCGTTATACGTTCTTCGTTACACGTTATACCTTATACGTTATGCGTTATAGGTTATACGTTATACGTTATACGTTATACGTTATACGTAATACGTTATACGTTATACCCTATACGTTATACTTTATACGTTATAAGTTATACGTTATACGTTATACGTTATACGTTATACGTTATACGTTATAGGTCATACCTTATACATGATACGTCATACGTTAGACGTTATGCGTTATACGTTATGCGTTATACGCTATACATTATACGCTATACGTTATACGTTATACGTTATACGTTATACGTTATACGTTATACGTTATACGTTATACGTTATACGTTATACGTTACACGTTATACGTTATACGTTATACGTTATACGTTATACGTTATACGTTATACGTTATACGTTATACGTTATACGTTATACGTTATACGTTATACGTTATACGTTATACGGTATACGTTACACGTTATACCCTATACGTTATACGTTATACGTTATGCGTTATAGGTCATACCTTATACGTGATACGTCATACGTTATACGTTATACGTTATACGTTATACGTTATACGTTATACGTTATACGTTATACGTTACACGATATACGTTTTACGTTATACGTTATACGTTATACGTTATACGATATACATTATACGTTATACGTTATACGTTATACGTTATACGTTATACGTAATACGTTATACGTTATACGTTATACGTTATACGTTATACGTAATACGTTATAGGTTATACGTTATACGTTATACGTTATACGATATACGTTATACGTTATACGTTAGACGTTATAGGTTTCACGTAATACGTTAAACGTTATTGGTTATACGTTATTCGTTATACGTTCTTCGTTACACGCTAGACGTTATACGTAATTGGTTATACGTTATACGTTATACGTTATACGTTATATGTTATACGTTATACGTCATACGTTTTACGTTATACATTATACGTTATACGTTATAGGTTATACGTTATACGTTATACGTTATACGTTATACGTTATACGTTATACGTTATACGTGATACGTCATACGTTATACGTTGTACGTTATACGTTTTACGTCATACGTTATACGTTATACGTTACACGATATACGTTTTACGTTATACGCTAGACGTTATAGGTTATACGTAATACGTTATACGTTATGCGTTATACGTTATACGTTATACGTTATACGTTATACGTTATACGTTATACGTTATACGTTATACGTTATACGTTATACGTCGTACGTTATACGTTGTACGTTGTACGTTAAACGTTATACGTTATACGTTATACGTTATACATTGTACGCTATACGTTATACGTTATACGTTATACGTTATACGTTATACGTTATACGTTGTACGTTATACGTTATACGTTATACGTTATACGTTACACGATATACGTTTTACGTTATACGTTATACGTTATACGTTATACGTTATACGTTATACGTTATACGTTATACGTTATACGTTATACGTTATTGTTTATAGGAGATACGTTATACGTGATACGTTATACGCTATACGTTATACGTTATACGTAATACGTTATACGTTATACGTTACACGTTATACGTTATACATTATACGTTATTCGTTATGCGTTATACGTTATACGTCATACGTTATACGTTATACGTTATACGTTATACGTTATACGATATACGTTATACGTTATACGTTAGACGTTATAGGTTTCACGTAATACGTTATACGTTATTGGTTATACGTTATTCGTTATACGTTCTTCGTTACACGCTAGACGTTATACGTAATGGATTATACGTTATACGTTATACGTTATACGGTATACGATATACGTTATACGTTATACGTTAGACGTTATAGGTTTCACGTAATACGTTATACGTTATTGGTTATACGTTATTCGTTATACGTTCCTCGTTACACGCTAGACGTTATACGTAATGGGTTATACGTTATACGTTATACGTTATACGTTATACGTCATACGTTTTACGTTATACATTATACGTTATACGTTATAGGTTATACGTTTTACGTTATACGTTATACGTTATACGTTATACGTTATACGTTGTACGTTATACGTTATTCGTTCTACGTTCTTCGTTACACGTTATACATTATACGTAATGCGTTATACGTTATACGTTATATGTTATACGTTATACGTTATACGTTATACGTGATACGTTATACGTTCTTCGTTACACGTTATACGTTATACGTTATGCGTTATAGGTTATACGTTATACGGTATACGTTATACGTTATACGTTATACGTTATACGTTATACGTTATACGTTATACGTTATACGTTATACGTTTAACGGTATACGTTATACCCTGTACGTTATACGTTATACGTTATACGTTATACGTTATACGTTATACGTTATACGTTATACGTTATACGTTATACGTTATACGGTATACGTTATACGTTATACCCCATACGTTATACGTTATACGTTGTACGTTATAGGTCATACCTTATACGTGATACGTCATGCGTTATACGTTATACGTTATACGTTATACGTTATACGTTATACGTTATACGTTACACGATATACGTTTTACGTTATACGTTATACGTTATACGTTATACGATATACATTATACGTTATACGTTATACGTTATACGTTATACGTTATACGTAATACGTTATACGTTATACGTTATATGTTATACGTTATACGTAATACGTTATAGGTTATACGTTATACGTTATACGTTATACGTTATACGTTATACGTTATACGTTATACGTCATACGTTTTACGTTATACATTATACGTTATACGTTATAGGTTATACGTTATACGTTATACGTTATACGTTATACGTTATACGTTATACGTTATACGTTATACGTGATACGTCATACGTTATACGTTGTACGTTATACGTTTTACGTCATACGTTATACGTTATACGTTACACGATATACGTTTTACGTTATACGCTAGACGTTATAGGTTATACGTAATACGTTATACGTTATGCGTTATACGTTATACGTTATACGTTATACGTTATACGTTATACGTTATACGTTATACGTTATACGTTATACGTCGTACGTTATACGTTGTACGTTGTACGTTAAACGTTATACGTTATACGTTATACGTTATACATTGTACGCTATACGTTATACGTTATACGTTATACGTTATACGTTATACGTTATACGTTGTACGTTATACGTTATACGTTATACGTTATACGTTACACGATATACGTTTTACGTTATACGTTATACGTTATACGTTATACGTTATACGTTATACGTTATACGTTATACGTTATACGTTATACGTTATACGTTATACGTTATATGTTATACGTTATACGTTATTGGTTATAGGAGATACGTTATACGTGATACGTTATACGCTATACGTTATACGTTATACGTAATACGTTATACGTTATACGTTATACGTTATACGTTATACATTATACGTTATTCGTTATGCGTTATACGTTATACGTCATACGTAATACGTTATACGTTATACGTTATACGTTATACGATATACGTTATACGTTATACGTTAGACGTTATAGGTTTCACGTAATACGTTATACGTTATTGGTTATACGTTATTCGTTATACGTTCTTCGTTACACGCTAGACGTTATACGTAATGGATTATACGTTATACGTTATACGTTATACGGTATGCGATATACGTTATACGTTATACGTTAGACGTTATAGGTTTCACGTAATACGTTATACGTTATTGGTTATACGTTATTCGTTATACGTTCTTCGTTACACGCTAGACGTTATACGTAATGAGTTATACGTTATACGTTATACGTAATGCGTTATACGTTATACGTTATATGTTATACGTTATACGTTATACGTTATACGTGATACGTTATACGTTCTTCGTTACACGTTATACGTTATACGTTATGCGTTACACGATATACGTTTTACGTTATACGTTATACGTTATACGTTATACGTTATACGTTATACGTTATACGTTATACGTTATACGTTATACGTTATATGTTATACGTTATACGTTATTGGTTATAGGAGATACGTTATACGTGATACGTTATACGCTATACGTTATACGTTATACGTAATACGTTATACGTTATACGTTATACGTTATACGTTATACATTATACGTTATTCGTTATGCGTTATACGTTATACGTCATACGTTATACGTTATACGTTATACGTTATACGTTATACGATATACGTTATACGTTATACGTTAGACGTTATAGGTTTCACGTAATACGTTATACGTTATTGGTTATACGTTATTCGTTATACGTTCTTCGTTACACGCTAGACGTTATACGTAATGGATTATACGTTATACGTTATACGTTATACGGTATGCGATATACGTTATACGTTATACGTTAGACGTTATAGGTTTCACGTAATACGTTATACGTTATTGGTTATACGTTATTCGTTATACGTTCTTCGTTACACGCTAGACGTTATACGTAATGAGTTATACGTTATACGTTATACGTTATACGTTATACGTCATACGTTTTACGTTATACATTATACGTTATACGTTATAGGTTATACGTTATACGTTATACGTTATACGTTATACGTTATACGTTATACGTTGTACGTTATACGTTATTCGTTCTACGTTCTTCGTTACACGTTATACATTATACGTAATGCGTTATACGTTATACGTTATATGTTATACGTTATACGTTATACGTTATACGTGATACGTTATACGTTCTTCGTTACACGTTATACGTTATACGTTATGCGTTATAGGTTATACGTTATACGGTATACGTTATACGTTATACGTTATACGTTATACGTTATACGTTATACGTTATACGTTATACGTTATACGTTTAACGGTATACGTTATACCCTGTACGTTATACGTTATACGTTATACGTTATACGTTATACGTTATACGTTATACGTTATACGTTATACGGTATACGTTATACGTTATACCCCATACGTTATACGTTATACGTTGTACGTTATAGGTCATACCTTATACGTGATACGTCATACGTTATACGTTATACGTTATACGTTATACGTTATACGTTATACGTTATACGTTATACGATAAACGTTATTAGTTATACTTTACACGGTATACGTTATACGTTATACCCTATACGTTATACGTTATACGTTATACGTTAAACGTTATTAGTTATACTTTATACGGTATACGTTATACGTTATACGTTATACGTTATACGTTATACGTTATAGGTTATACGTTATAGGTTATACGTTATACGTTATACGTTATACGTTACACGACATACGTTATACGTTATACGTTATACGTTATACGTAATACGTTATACGTTATACCCTATACGTTATACTTTATACGTTATAAGTTAAACGTTATACGTTATACGTTATACGTTATAGGTCATACCTTATACATGATACGTCATACGTTAGACGTTATGCGTTATACGTTATTCGTTCTACGTTCTTCGTTACACGTTATACATTATACGTAATGCGTTATACGTTATGCGTTATAGGTTATACGTTATACGTTATACGTTATACGTTATAGGTTATACGTTATACGTTATACGTTATTCGTTATACGTTATACGTTATACGTTATACGTTATACGGTATACGTTATACGTTATACCCCATACGTTATACGTTATACGTTGTACGTTATAGGTCATACCTTATACGTGATACGTCATACGTTATACGTTATACGTTATACGTTATACGTTATACGTTATACGATAAACGTTATTGGTTATACTTTATACGGTATACGTTATACGTTATACCCTATACGTTATACGTTATACGTCATACGTTATACGTTATACGTTATACGATATACGGTATACGTTATACGTCATACGTTATACGTTATACGTAATACGTTATAGGTTATACGTTATACGTTATACGTTATACGATATACGTTATACGTTATACGTTAGACGTTATAGGTTTCACGTAATACGTTAAACGTTATTGGTTATACGTTATTCGTTATACGTTCTTCGTTACACGCTAGACGTTATACGTAATGGGTTATACGTTATACGTTATACGTTATACGTTATACGTTATACGTTATACGTCATACGTTTTACGTTATACGTTTAACGGTATACGTTATACCCTGTACGTTATACGTTATACGTTATACGTTATACGTTATACGTTATACGTTATACGTTAAACGTTATACGTTATACGTTATACGTTATACGTTATACGTTATACGTTATACGGTATACGTTATACGTTATACCCTATACGTTATACTTTATACGTTATAAGTTATACGTTATACGTTATACGTTATACGTTATACGTTATAGGTCATACCCTATACATGATACGTCATACGTTAGACGTTATGCGTTATACGTTATGCGTTATACGTTATACGGTATACGTTATACGTTATACCCTATACGTTATACGTTATACGTCATACGTTATACGTTATACGTTATACGTTATACGTTATACGTTATACGTTATACGTTATACGTTATACGTTATACGTTATAGGTTATACGTTATAGGTTATACGTTATACGTTATACGTTATACGTTACACGACATACGTTATACGTTATACGTTATACGTTATACGTAATACGTTATACGTTATACCCTATACGTTATACTTTATACGTTATAAGTTATACGTTATACGTTATACGTTATACGTTATAGGTCATACCTTATACATGATACGTCATACGTTAGACGTTATGCGTTATACGTTATGCGTTATGCGTTATACATTATACGCTATACGTTATACGTTATACGTTATACGTTGTACGTTGTATGTTATACGTTATTCGTTATACGTTCTTCGTTACACGTTATACCTTATACGTTATGCGTTATAGGTTATACGTTATACGTTATACGTTATACGTTATACGTTATACGTTATACGTTATACGTTATACGTTATACGTTATACGTTATACGTTATACGTTATACGTTATACGTTATACGTTATACGTTATACGTTATACGTTATACGTTATACGTTATACGTTATACGTTATACGTTATACGTTATACGTTATACGTTATACGTTATACGTTTAACGGTATACGTTATACCCTGTACGTTATACGTTATACGTTATACGTTATACGTTATACGTTATAGGTTATACGTTATACGTTATACGTTATACGTTACACGACATACGTTATACGTTATACGTTATACGTTATACGTAATACGTTATACGTTATACCCTATACGTTATACTTTATACGTTATAAGTTATACGTTATACGTTATACGTTATACGTTATACGTTATACGTTATACGTTATACGTTATACCCTATACGTTATACTTTATACGTTATAAGTTAAACGTTATACGTTATACGTTATACGTTATAGGTCATACCTTATACATGATACGTCATACGTTAGACGTTATGCGTTATACGTTATGCGTTATGCGTTATACATTATACGCTATACGTTATACGTTATACGTTATACGTAATACGTTATACGTTATACCCTATACGTTATACATTATACGCTATACGTTATACGTTATACGTTATACGTTATACGTTATACGTTATACGTTATACGTTATACGTTACACGTTATACGTTACACGTTATACGTTATACGTTATACGTTATACGTTATACGTTATACCTTATACGTTATACGTTATACGTTATACGTTATACGTTATACGTTATACGTTATACGTTATACGTTATACGTTATACGTTATACGTTATACGTTATACGTTATACGTTATACGTTATACGTTATACGTTATACGTTATACGTTATACGTTATACGTTATACGTTATACGTTATACGTTATACGTTATACGTTATACGTTATACGTTATACGTTATACGTTATACGTTATACGTTATACGTTATACGTTATACGTTATACGTTATACGTTATACGTTATACGTTATACGTTATACGTTATACGTTATACGTTATACGTTATACGTTATACGTATTACGTTATAGGTTATACGTTATACGTTATACGTTATACGATTTACGGTATACGTTATACGTTAGACGTTATAGTTTTCACGTAATACGTTAAAAGTTATTGGTTATACGTTATTCGTTATACGTTCTTCGTTACACGCTAGACGTTATACGTAATGGGTTATACGTTATACGTTATACGTTATACGTTATACGTTATACGTTATACGTCATACGTTTTACGTTATACGTTTAACGGTATACGTTATACCCTGTACGTTATACGTTATACGTCATACGTTTTACGTTATACGTTTAACGGTATACGTTATACCCTGTACGTTATACGTTATACGTTATACGTTATACGTTATACGTTATACGTTATACGTTATACGTTATACGTTATACGGTATACGTTACACGTTATACCCTATACGTTATACGTTATACGTTACGCGTTATAGGTCATACCTTATACGTGATACGTCATACGTTATACGTTATACGTTATACGTTATACGTTATACGTTATACGTTATACGTTATACGTTATACGTTACACGATATACGTTTTACGTTATACGTTATACGTTATACGTTATACGATATACGTTATACGTTATACGTTATACGTTATACGTTATACGTTATACGTAATACGTTATACGTTATACGTTATACGTTATACGTTATACGTTATACGTTATACGTTATACGTTATACGTTATACGTTATACGTTATACGTTATACGTTATACGTTATACGTTATACGTTATACGGTATACGTTATACGTTATACCCTATACGTTATACTTTATACGTTATAAGTTATACGTTATACGTTATACGTTATACGTTATACGTTATAGGTCATACCCTATACATGATACGTCATACGTTAGACGTTATGCGTTATACGTTATGCGTTATACGTTATACGGTATACGTTATACGTTATACCCTATACGTTATACGTTATACGTCATACGTTATACGTTATACGTTATACGTTATACGTTATACGTTATACGTTATACGTTATACGTTATAGGTTATACGTTATAGGTTATACGTTATACGTTATACGTTATACGTTACACGACATACGTTATACGTTATACGTTATACGTTATACGTTATACGTTATACGTTATACGTTTAACGGTATACGTTATACCCTGTACGTTATACGTTATACGTTATACGTTATACGTTATACGTTATAGGTTATACGTTATACGTTATACGTTATACGTTACGCGACATACGTTATACGTTATACGTTATACGTTATACGTAATACGTTATACGTTATACCCTATACGTTATACTTTATACGTTATAAGTTATACGTTATACGTTATACGTTATACGTTATACGTTATACGTTATAGGTCATACCTTATACATGATACGTCATACGTTAGACGTTATGCGTTATACGTTATGCGTTATACGTTATACATTATACGCTATACGTTATACGTTATACGTTATACGTTATACGTTATACGTTATACGTTATACGTTATACGTTACACGTTATAGGTTACACCTTATACGTTATACGTTATACGTTATACGTTATACGTTATACCTTATACGTTATACGTTATACGTTATACGTTATACGTTATACGTTATACGTTATACGTTATACGTTATACATTATACGTTATACGTTATAGGTTATACGTTATACGTTATACGTTATACGTTATACGTTATACGTTATACGTAATACGTTATAGGTTATACGTTATACGTTATACGTTATACGATATACGTTATACGTTATACGTTAGACGTTATAGGTTTCACGTAATACGTTAAACGTTATTGGTTATACGTTATTCGTTATACGTTCTTCGTTACACGCTAGACGTTATACGTAATGGGTTATACGTTATACGTTATACGTTATACGTTATACGTTATACGTTATACGTCACACGTTTTACGTTATACATTATACGTTATACGTTATAGGTTATACGTTATACGTTATACGTTATACGTTATACGTTATACGTTATACGTAATACGTTATAGGTTATACGTTATACGTGATACGTCATACGTTATACGTTATACGTTATACGTTATACGTTATACGTTAAACGTTATTAGTTATACTTTATACGGTATTCGTTATACGTTATACCCTATACGTTATACGTTATACGTCATACGTTATACGTTATACGTTATACGTTATACGTTATACGTTATACGTTATACGTTATACATTGTACGTTATACGTTATACGTTATACGTTATACGTTACACGATATACGTTTTACGTTATACGTTATACGTTATACGTTATACGTTATACGTTATACGTTATACGTTATACGTTATACGTTATACGTTATACGTTATACGCTATACGTTATACGTTATACGTTATACGTTATACGTTATACGTTATACGTTATACGTTATACGTTATACGTTATACGTAATACGTTATACGTTATAGGTGATACGTCATACGTTATACGTTGTACGTTATACGTTTTACGTCATACGTTATACGTTATACGTTACACGATATACGTTTTACGTTATACGCTAGACGTTATAGGTTATACGTAATACGTTATACGTTATGCGTTATACGTTATACGTTATACGTTATACGTTATACGTTATACGTTATACGTTATACGTTATACGTCGTACGTTATACGTTGTACGTTGTACGTTAAACGTTATACGTTATACGTTATACGTTATACATTGTACGCTATACGTTATACGTTATACGTTATACGTTATACGTTATACGTTATACGTTATACGTTATACGTTATACGTTATACGTTATACGTTATACGTTATACGCTATACGTTATACGTTATACGTTATACGTTATACGTTATGCGTTATACGTTATACGTCATACGTTATACGTTATACGCCATACGTTATACGTAATACGCTATACGTTACACGTTATACGTTATACGTTATACGTTATACGTTATACGTTATACGTTATACGTTATACGTTACACGATATACGTTTTACGTTATGCGTTAGACGTTATAGGTTATACGTAATACGTTATACGTTATACGTTATACGTTATACGTTATACGATATACGTTATACGTTACACGATATACGTTTTACGTTATGCGTTAGACGTTATAGGTTATACGTAATACGTTATACGTTATACGTTATACGTTATACGTTATACGTTATACGTTATACGTCATACGTTATACGTTATACGCCATACGTTATACGTAATACGTTATACGTTACACGTTATACGTTATAGGTCATACCTTATACGTGATACGTCATACGTTATACGTTATACGTTATACGTTAAACGTTATTAGTTATACTTTATACGGTATACGTTATACGTTATACCCTATACGTTATACATTATACGTCATACGTTATACGTTATACGTTATACGTGATACGTTATACGTTATACGTTATACGTTATACGTTATACGTTATACGTTATACGTTATACGTTATACGTTATACGTTATACGTTATACGTGATACGTGATACGTTATACGTTATACGTTATACGTTATACGTTATACGTTATACGTTATACGTTATACGTTATACGTTATACGTTATACGTTATACGTTATACGTTATACGTTATACGTTATACGTTATACGTTATACGTTATACGTTATACGTTATACGTTATACGTTATACGTTATACGTTATACGTTATACGTTGTACGTTATACGTTATTCGTTATACGTTCTTCGTTACACGTTATACGTTATACGTCATGCGTTATAGGTTATACGTTATATAATACGTTATACGTTATACGTTATACGTTATACGTTATACGTTATACGTTATACGTTATACGTTATACGTTATACGTTATACGTTATACGTTATACGTTATACGTTATACGTTATACGTTATACGTTATACGTTATAGGTCATACCTTATACGTGATACGTCATACGTTATACGTTATACGTTATACGTTATACGTTATACGTTAAACGTTATTAGTTATACTTTATACGGTATACGTTATACGTTATACCCTATACGTTATACGTTATACGTCATACGTTATACGTTATACGTTATACGTGATACGTTATACTTTATACGTTATACGTTATACGTTATACGTTATACGTTATACGTTATACGTTTAACGGTATACGTTATAGGTTATACGTAATACGTTATACGTTATACGTTATACGTTATACGTTATACGTTATACGTTATACGTTATACGTTATACGTTATACGTTATACGTTATACGTTATACGTTATGCGTTATACGTTATACGTTATACGTTATACGTTATACGTTATACGCTATACGTTATACGTTATACGTTATACGTTATACGTTATACGTTATACGTTATACGTTATACGTTATACGTTATACGTAATACGTTATACGTTATAGGTGATACGTCATACGTTATACGTTGTACGTTATACGTTTTACGTCATACGTTATACGTTATACGTTACACGATATACGTTTTACGTTATACGCTAGACGTTATAGGTTATACGTAATACGTTATACGTTATGCGTTATACGTTATACGTTATACGTTATACGTTATACGTTATACGTTATACGTTATACGTTATACCTCGTACGTTATACGTTGTACGTTGTACGTTAAACGTTATACGTTATACGTTATACGTTATACATTGTACGCTATACGTTATACGTTATACGTTATACGTTATACGTTATACGTTATCCGTTATACGTTATACGTTATACGTTATACGTTATACGTTATACGTTATACGCTATACGTTATACGTTATACGTTATACGTTATACGTTATGCGTTATACGTTATACGTCATACGTTATACGTTATACGCCATACGTTATACGTAATACGTTATACGTTACACGTTATACGTTATACGTTATACGTTATACGTTATACGTTATACGTTATACGTTATACGTTATACGTTACACGATATACGTTTTACGTTATGCGTTAGACGTTATAGGTTATACGTAATACGTTATACGTTATACGTTATACGTTATACGTTATACGATATACGTTATACGTTACACGATATACGTTATACGTTATACGTCGTACGTTATACGTTGTACGTTGTACGTTAAACGTTATACGTTATACGTTATACGTTATACGTTATACGTTATACGTTATACGTTATACGTTATACGTTATACGTCGTACGTTATACGTTGTACGTTGTACGTTAAACGTTATACGTTATACGTTATACGTTATACATTGTACGCTATACGTTATACGTTATACGTTATACGTTATACGTTATACGTTATACGTTATACGTTATACGTTATACGTTATACGTTATACGTTATACGTTATACGCTATACGTTATACGTTATACGTTATACGTTATACGTTATGCGTTATACGTTATACGTCATACGTTATACGTTATACGCCATACGTTATACGTAATACGTTATACGTTACACGTTATACGTTATACGTTATACGTTATACGTTATACGTTATACGTTATACGTTATACGTTATACGTTACACGATATACGTTTTACGTTATGCGTTAGACGTTATAGGTTATACGTAATACGTTATACGTTATACGTTATACGTTATACGTTATACGATATACGTTATACGTTACACGATATACGTTTTACGTTATGCGTTAGACGTTATAGGTTATACGTAATACGTTATACGTTATACGTTATACGTTATACGTTATACGTTATACGTTATACGTCATACGTTATACGTTATACGCCATACGTTATACGTAATACGTTATACGTTACACGTTATACGTTATAGGTCATACCTTATACGTGATACGTCATACGTTATACGTTATACGTTATACGTTAAACGTTATTAGTTATACTTTATACGGTATACGTTATACGTTATACCCTATACGTTATACATTATACGTCATACGTTATACGTTATACGTTATACGTGATACGTTATACGTTATACGTTATACGTTATACGTTATACGTTATACGTTATACGTTATACGTTATACGTTATACGTTATACGTTATACGTGATACGTGATACGTTATACGTTATACGTTATACGTTATACGTTATACGTTATACGTTATACGTTATACGTTATACGTTATACGTTATACGTTATACGTTATACGTTATACGTTATACGTATTACGTTATAGGTTATACGTTATACGTTATACGTTATACGATATACGGTATACGTTATACGTTAGACGTTATAGGTTTCACGTAATACGTTAAAAGTTATTGGTTATACGTTATTCGTTATACGTTCTTCGTTACACGCTAGACGTTATACGTAATGGGTTATACGTTATACGTTATACGTTATACGTTATACGTTATACGTTATACGTCATACGTTTTACGTTATACGTTTAACGGTATACGTTATACCCTGTACGTTATACGTTATACGTTATACGTTATACGTTATACGTTATACGTTATACGTTATACGTTATACGTTATACGGTATACGTTACACGTTATACCCTATACGTTATACGTTATACGTCATACGTTATACGTTATACGTTATACGTTATACGTTATACGTTATACGTTATACGTTATACGTTATAGGTTATACGTTATAGGTTATACGTTATACGTTATACGTTATACGTTACACGACATACGTTATACGTTATACGTTATACGTTATACGTTATACGTTATACGTTATACGTTTAACGGTATACGTTATACCCTGTACGTTATACGTTATACGTTATACGTTATACGTTATACGTTATAGGTTATACGTTATACGTTATACGTTATACGTTACACGACATACGTTATACGTTATACGTTATACGTTATACGTAATACGTTATACGTTATACCCTATACGTTATACTTTATACGTTATAAGTTATACGTTATACGTTATACGTTATACGTTATACGTTATACGTTATAGGTCATACCTTATACATGATACGTCATACGTTAGACGTTATGCGTTATACGTTATGCGTTATACGTTATACATTATACGCTATACGTTATACGTTATACGTTATACGTTATACGTTATACGTTATACGTTATACGTTATACGTTACACGTTATAGGTTACACCTTATACGTTATACGTTATACGTTATACGTTATACGTTATACCTTATACGTTATACGTTATACGTTATACGTTATACGTTATACGTTATACGTTATACGTTATACGTTATACGTTATACGTTATACGTTATACGTTATACGTTATACGTTATACGTTATACGTTATACGTTATACGTTATACGTTATACGTTATACGTTATACGTTATACGTTATACGTTATACGTTATACGTTATACGTTATACGTTATACGTTATACGTTATACGTTATACGTTATACGTTATACGTTATACGTTATACGTTATACGTTATACGTTATACGTTATACGTTATACGTTATACGTTATACGTTATACGTTATACGTTATACGTTATACGTTATACGTTATACGTTATACGTTATACGTTATACGTTATACGTTATACGTTATACGTTATACGTTATACGTTATACGTTATACGTTATACGTTATACGTTATACGTTATACGTTATACGTTATACGTTATACGTTATACGTATTACGTTATAGGTTATACGTTATACGTTATACGTTATACGATATACGGTATACGTTATACGTTAGACGTTATAGGTTTCACGTAATACGTTAAAAGTTATTGGTTATACGTTATTCGTTATACGTTCTTCGTTACACGCTAGACGTTATACGTAATGGGTTATACGTTATACGTTATACGTTATACGTTATACGTTATACGTTATACGTCATACGTTTTACGTTATACGTTTAACGGTATACGTTATACCCTGTACGTTATACGTTATACGTTATACGTTATACGTTATACGTTATACGTTATACGTTATACGTTATACGTTATACGGTATACGTTACACGTTATACCCTATACGTTATACGTTATACGTTATGCGTTATAGGTCATACCTTATACGTGATACGTCATACGTTATACGTTATACGTTATACGTTATACGTTATACGTTATACGTTATACGTTATACGTTACACGATATACGTTTTACGTTATACGTTATACGTTATACGATATACGTTATACGTTATACGTTATACGTTATACGTTATACGTTATACGTAATACGTTATACGTTATACGTTATACGTTATACGTTATACGTAATACGTTATAGGTTATACGTTATACGTTATACGTTATACGATATACGTTATACGTTATACGTTAGACGTTATAGGTTTCACGTAATACGTTAAACGTTATTGGTTATACGTTATTCGTTATACGTTCTTCGTTACACGCTAGACGTTATACGTAATGGGTTATACGTTATACGTTATACGTTATACGTTATACGTTATACGTTATACGTCACACGTTTTACGTTATACATTATACGTTATACGTTATAGGTTATACGTTATACGTTATACGTTATACGTTATACGTTATACGTTATACGTAATACGTTATAGGTTATACGTTATACGTGATACGTCATACGTTATACGTTATACGTTATACGTTATACGTTATACGTTAAACGTTATTAGTTATACTTTATACGGTATTCGTTATACGTTATACCCTATACGTTATACGTTATACGTCATACGTTATACGTTATACGTTATACGTTATACGTTATACGTTATACGTTATACGTTATACGTTATACATTGTACGTTATACGTTATACGTTATACGTTATACGTTACACGATATACGTTTTACGTTATACGTTATACGTTATACGTTATACGTTATACGTTATACGTTATACGTTATACGTTATACGTTATACGTTATACGTTATACGCTATACGTTATACGTTATACGTTATACGTTATACGTTATACGTTATACGTTATACGTTATACGTTATACGTTATACGTAATACGTTATACGTTATAGGTGATACGTCATACGTTATACGTTGTACGTTATACGTTTTACGTCATACGTTATACGTTATACGTTACACGATATAGGTTTTACGTTATACGCTAGACGTTATAGGTTATACGTAATACGTTATACGTTATGCGTTATACGTTATACGTTATACGTTATACGTTATACGTTATACGTTATACGTTATACGTTATACGTCGTACGTTATACGTTGTACGTTGTACGTTAAACGTTATACGTTATACGTTATACGTTATACATTGTACGCTATACGTTATACGTTATACGTTATACGTTATACGTTATACGTTATACGTTATACGTTATACGTTATACGTTATACGTTATACGTTATACGTTATACGCTATACGTTATACGTTATACGTTATACGTTATACGTTATGCGTTATACGTTATACGTCATACGTTATACGTTATACGCCATACGTTATACGTAATACGCTATACGTTACACGTTATACGTTATACGTTATACGTTATACGTTATACGTTATACGTTATACGTTATACGTTACACGATATACGTTTTACGTTATGCGTTAGACGTTATAGGTTATACGTAATACGTTATACGTTATACGTTATACGTTATACGTTATACGATATACGTTATACGTTACACGATATACGTTTTACGTTATGCGTTAGACGTTATAGGTTATACGTAATACGTTATACGTTATACGTTATACGTTATACGTTATACGTTATACGTTATACGTTATACGTCATACGTTATACGTTATACGCCATACGTTATACGTAATACGTTATACGTTACACGTTATACGTTATAGGTCATACCTTATACGTGATACGTCATACGTTATACGTTATACGTTATACGTTATACGTTATACGATATACGTTATACGTTACACGATATACGTTTTACGTTATACGCTAGACGTTATAGGTTATACGTAATACGTTATACGTTATGCGTTATACGTTATACGTTATACGTTATACGTTATACGTTATACGTTATACGTTATACGTTATACGTCGTACGTTATACGTTGTACGTTGTACGTTAAACGTTATACGTTATACGTTATACGTTATACATTGTACGCTATACGTTATACGTTATACGTTATACGTTATACGTTATACGTTATCCGTTATACGTTATACGTTATACGTTATACGTTATACGTTATACGTTATACGCTATACGTTATACGTTATACGTTATACGTTATACGTTATGCGTTATACGTTATACGTCATACGTTATACGTTATACGCCATACGTTATACGTAATACGTTATACGTTACACGTTATACGTTATACGTTATACGTTATACGTTATACGTTATACGTTATACGTTATACGTTACACGATATACGTTTTACGTTATGCGTTAGACGTTATAGGTTATACGTAATACGTTATACGTTATACGTTATACGTTATACGTTATACGATATACGTTATACGTTACACGATATACGTTATACGTTATACGTCGTACGTTATACGTTGTACGTTGTACGTTAAACGTTATACGTTATACGTTATACGTTATACGTTATACGTTATACGTTATACGTTATACGTTATACGTTATACGTCGTACGTTATACGTTGTACGTTGTACGTTAAACGTTATACGTTATACGTTATACGTTATACATTGTACGCTATACGTTATACGTTATACGTTATACGTTATACGTTATACGTTATACGTTATACGTTATACGTTATACGTTATACGTTATACGTTATACGTTATACGTTATACGCTATACGTTATACGTTATACGTTATACGTTATACGTTATGCGTTATACGTTATACGTCATACGTTATACGTTATACGCCATACGTTATACGTAATACGTTATACGTTACACGTTATACGTTATACGTTATACGTTATACGTTATACGTTATACGTTATACGTTATACGTTACACGATATACGTTTTACGTTATGCGTTAGACGTTATAGGTTATACGTAATACGTTATACGTTATACGTTATACGTTATACGTTATACGATATACGTTATACGTTACACGATATACGTTTTACGTTATGCGTTAGACGTTATAGGTTATACGTAATACGTTATACGTTATACGTTATACGTTATACGTTATACGTTATACGTTATACGTCATACGTTATACGTTATACGCCATACGTTATACGTAATACGTTATACGTTACACGTTATACGTTATAGGTCATACCTTATACGTGATACGTCATACGTTATACGTTATACGTTATACGTTAAACGTTATTAGTTATACTTTATACGGTATACGTTATACGTTATACCCTATACGTTATACATTATACGTCATACGTTATACGTTATACGTTATACGTGATACGTTATACGTTATACGTTATACGTTATACGTTATACGTTATACGTTATACGTTATACGTTATACGTTATACGTTATACGTTATACGTGATACGTGATACGTTATACGTTATACGTTATACGTTATACGTTATACGTTATACGTTATACGTTATACGTTATACGTTATACGTTATACGTTATACGTTATACGTTATACGTTATACGTTATACGTTATACGTTATACGTTATACGTTATACGTTATACGTTATACGTTATACGTTATACGTTATACGTTATACGTTGTACGTTATACGTTATTCGTTATACGTTCTTCGTTACACGTTATACGTTATACGTCATGCGTTATAGGTTATACGTTATATAATACGTTATACGTTATACGTTATACGTTATACGTTATACGTTATACGTTATACGTTATACGTTATACGTTATACGTTATACGTTATACGTTATACGTTATACGTTATAGGTCATACCTTATACGTGATACGTCATACGTTATACGTTATACGTTATACGTTATACGTTATACGTTAAACGTTATTAGTTATACTTTATACGGTATACGTTATACGTTATACCCTATACGTTATACGTTATACGTCATACGTTATACGTTATACGTTATACGTGATACGTTATACTTTATACGTTATACGTTATACGTTATACGTTATACGTTATACGTTATACGTTTAACGGTATACGTTATAGGTTATACGTTATACGTTATACGTTATACGTTATACGTTATACGTTATACGTTATACGTTATACGTTATACGTTATACGTTATACGTTATACGTTATACGTTATACGTTATACGTTATACGTTATACGTTATACGTTATACGTTATACGTTATACGTTATACGTTATACGTTGTACGTTATACGTTATTCGTTATACGTTCTTCGTTACACGTTATACGTTATACGTCATGCGTTATAGGTTATACGTTATATAATACGTTATACGTTATACGTTATACGTTATACGTTATACGTTATACGTTATACGTTATACGTTATACGTTATACGTTATACGTTATACGTTATACGTTATACGTTATACGTTATACGTTATACGTTATACGTTATAGGTCATACCTTATACGTGATACGTCATACGTTATACGTTATACGTTATACGTTATACGTTATACGTTAAACGTTATTAGTTATACTTTATACGGTATACGTTATACGTTATACCCTATACGTTATACGTTATACGTCATACGTTATACGTTATACGTTATACGTGATACGTTATACTTTATA
Source organism: Ptiloglossa arizonensis (assembly GCF_051014685.1). NCBI lineage: Eukaryota > Metazoa > Arthropoda > Insecta > Hymenoptera > Colletidae > Ptiloglossa > Ptiloglossa arizonensis. The sequence goes on from NW_027479105.1 coordinate 177,686, forward strand.
CGTTATACGTTATACGTAATACGTTATACGTTATACGTTATACGTCATAAGTTATACGTTGTACGTTATACGTTATACGTTATACGTTATACGTTATACGTTATACGTTATACGTTATAGGTCATACCTTATACGTGATACGTCATACGTTATACGTTATACGTTATACGTTATACGTTATACGTTATACGTTATACGTTATACGTTATACGTTATACGTTATACGTTATACGTTATACGTCATAAGTTATACGTTGTACGTTATACGTTATACGTTATACGTTATACGTTATACGTTATACGTTATACGTTATAGGTCATACCTTATACGTGATACGTCATACGTTATACGTTATACGTTATACGTTATACGTTATACGTTATACGTTATACGTTATACGTTATACGTTATACGTTATACGTTATACGTTATACGTTATACGTAATACGTTATACGTTATACGTTATACGTCATAAGTTATACGTTGTACGTTATACGTTATACGTTATACGTTATACGTTATACGCTATACGTTATACGTTATACGTTATACGTTATACGTTATGCGTTATACGTTACACGATATACGTTTTACGTTATACGTTAGACATTATAGGTTATACGTAATACGTTATACGTTATACGTTATACGTTATACGTTATACGTTATACGTTATACGTTATACGCTATACGTTATACGTTATACGTTATACGTTATACGTTATACGTTATACGTTATACGTTATACGTTATACGTTATACGTAATACGTTATACGTTATAGGTGATACGTCATACGCTATACGTTGTACGTTATACGTTTTACGTCATACGTTATACGTTATACGTTACACGATATACGTTTTACGTTATACGCTAGACGTTATAGGTTATACGTAATACGTTATACGTTATGCGTTATACGTTATACGTTATACGTTATACGTTATACGTTATACGTTATACGTTATACGTTATACGTCGTACGTTATACGTTGTACGTTGTACGTTAAACGTTATACGTTATACGTTATACGTTATACATTGTACGCTATACGTTATACGTTATACGTTATACGTTATACGTTATACGTTATACGTTATACGTTATACGTTATACGTTATACGTTATACGTTATACGTTATACGTTATACGCTATACGTTATACGTTATACGTTATACGTTATACGTTATGCGTTATACGTTATACGTCATACGTTATACGTTATACGCCATACGTTATACGTAATACGTTATACGTTACACGTTATACGTTATACGTTATACGTTATACGTTATACGTTATACGTTATACGTTATACGTTATACGTTATACGTTACACGATATACGTTTTACGTTATGCGTTAGACGTTATAGGTTATACGTAATACGTTATACGTTATACGTTATACGTTATACGTTATACGATATACGTTATACGTTACACGATATACGTTTTACGTTATGCGTTAGACGTTATAGGTTATACGTAATACGTTATACGTTATACGTTATACGTTATACGTTATACGTTATACGTTATACGTCATACGTTATACGTTATACGCCATACGTTATACGTAATACGTTATACGTTACACGTTATACGTTATAGGTCATACCTTATACGTGATACGTCATACGTTATACGTTATACGTTATACGTTAAACGTTATTAGTTATACTTTATACGGTATACGTTATACGTTATACCCTATACGTTATACATTATACGTCATACGTTATACGTTATACGTTATACGTGATACGTTATACGTTATACGTTATACGTTATACGTTATACGTTATACGTTATACGTTATACGTTATACGTTATACGTTATACGTTATACGTGATACGTGATACGTTATACGTTATACGTTATACGTTATACGTTATACGTTATACGTTATACGTTATACGTTATACGTTATACGTTATACGTTATACGTTATACGTTATACGTTATACGTTATACGTTATACGTTATACGTTATACGTTATACGTTATACGATATACGTTATACGTTATACGTTATACGTTATACGTTATACGTTGTACGTTATACGTTATTCGTTATACGTTCTTCGTTACACGTTATACGTTATACGTCATGCGTTATAGGTTATACGTTATATAATACGTTATACGTTATACGTTATACGTTATACGTTATACGTTATACGTTATACGTTATACGTTATACGTTATACGTTATACGTTATACGTTATACGTTATACGTTATACGTTATACGTTATACGTTATACGTTATACGTTATACGTTATAGGTCATACCTTATACGTGATACGTCATACGTTATACGTTATACGTTATACGTTATACGTTATACGTTAAACGTTATTAGTTATACTTTATACGGTATACGTTATACGTTATACCCTATACGTTATACGTTATACGTCATACGTTATACGTTATACGTTATACGTGATACGTTATACTTTATACGTTATACGTTATACGTTATACGTTATACGTTATACGTTATACGTTTAACGGTATACGTTATAGGTTATACGTTATACGTTATACGTTATACGTTATACGTTATACGTTATACGTTATACGTTATACGTTATACGTTATACGTTATACGTTATACGTTATACGTTATACGTTATGCGTTATACGTTATACGTCATACGTTATACGTTATACGTGATACGTCATAAGCTATACGTTGTACGTTATACGTTATACGTTATACGTTATACGTTATACGTTATACGCTATACGTTATACGTTATAAGTTATACGTTATACGTTATACGTTATACGTTATACGTTATACGTTATACGTTATACGTTACACGATATACGTTTTACGTTATACGTCATACGTTATACGTTATACGTTATACGTTATACGTTATACGTTATACGTTATACGTTATACGTTATACGTTATACGTTATACGTTATACGTTATACGTTATACGTAATACGTTATACGTTATACGTTATACGTCATAAGTTATACGTTGTACGTTATACGTTATACGTTATACGTTATACGTTATACGCTATACGTTATACGTTATACGTTATACGTTATGCGTTATACGTTACACGATATACGTTTTACGTTATACGTTAGACATTATAGGTTATACGTAATACGTTATACGTTATACGTTATACGTTATACGTTATACGTTATACGTTATACGTTATACGTTATACGTTATACGTTATACGTTATACGTTATACGTTATAGGTCATACCTTATACGTGATACGTCATACGTTATACGTTATACGTTATACGTTATACGTTATACGTTATACGTTATACGTTATACGTTATACGTTATACGTTATACGTTATACGTTATACGTTATACGTAATACGTTATACGTTATACGTTATACGTCATAAGTTATACGTTGTACGTTATACGTTATACGTTATACGTTATACGTTATACGCTATACGTTATACGTTATACGTTATACGTTATACGTTATGCGTTATACGTTACACGATATACGTTTTACGTTATACGTTAGACATTATAGGTTATACGTAATACGTTATACGTTATACGTTATACGTTATACGTTATACGTTATACGTTATACGTTATACGTTATACGTTATACGTTATACGTTATACGTTATACGTTATTGGTTATAGGAGATACGTAATACGTGATACGTTATACGTCATACGTTATACGTTATACGTAATACATTATACGTTATACGTTATACGTTATACATTATACGTTATTCGTTATGCGTTATACGTTATACGTCATACGTTATACGTTATACGTTATACGTTATACGTTATACGTTATACGTTATACGTTATACGTTATACGTTATACGGTATACGTTATACGTTATACGTTATACGTTATACGTTATACGTTATACGTTATACGTTACACGTTATACGTTATACGTTATACGTTATACGTTACACGCTATACGTTATACGTTATACGTTATACGTTATACGTTATACGTTATACGTTATACGTTAAACGTTATTAGTTATACTTTATTCGGTATACGTTATACGTTATACCCTATACCCTATACGTTATACGTCATACGTTATACGTTATAGGTCATACCTTATACGTGATACGTCATACGTTATACGTTATACGTTATACGTTATACGTTATACGTTAAACGTTATTAGTTATACTTTATACGGTATACGTTATACGTTATACCCTATACGTTGTACGTTATACGTCATACGTTATACGTTATACGTTATACGTTATACGTTATACGTTATACGTTATACGTTATACGGTATACGTTATACGTTATACCCTATACGTTATACGTTATACGTTATAGGTCATACCTTATACGTGATACGTCATACGTTATACGTTATACGTTATACGTTAAACGTTATTAGTTATACTTTATTCGGTATACATTATACGTTATACCCTATACGTTATACGTTATACGTCATACGTTATACGTTATAGGTCATACCTTATACGTGATACGTCATACGTTATACGTTATACGTTATACGTTATACGTTATACGTTAAACGTTATTAGTTATACTTTATACGGTATACGTTATACGTTATACCCTATACGTTATACATTATACGTCATACGTTATACGTTATACGTTATACGTGATACGTTATACGTTATACGTTATACGTTATACGTTATACGTTATACGTTATACGTTATACGTTATACGTTATACGTGATACGTGATACGTTATACGTTATACGTTATACGATATACGTTATACGTTATACGTTATACGTTATACGTTATACGTTATACGTTATACGTTACACGCTATACGTTATACGTTATACGTTATACGTTATACGTTATACGTTATACGTTATACGTTAAACGTTATTAGTTATACTTTTTTCGGTATACGTTATACGTTATACCCTATACCCTATACGTTATACGTCATACGTTATACGTTATAGGTCATACCTTATACGTGATACGTCATACGTTATACGTTATACGTTATACGTTATACGTTATACGTTATACGTTATACGTTATACGGTATACGTTATACGTTATACCCTATACGTTATACGTTATACGTTATAGGTCATACCTTATACGTGATACGTCATACGTTATACGTTATACGTTATACGTTAAACGTTATTAGTTATACTTTATTCGGTATACGTTATACGTTATACCCTATACGTTATACGTTATACGTCATACGTTATACGTTATAGGTCATACCTTATACGTGATACGTCATACGTTATACGTTATACGTTATACGTTATACGTTATACGTTAAACGTTATTAGTTATACTTTATACGGTATACGTTATACGTTATACCTTATACGTTATACATTATACGTCATACGTTATACGTTATACGTTATACGTGATACGTTATACGTTATACGTTATACGTTATACGTTATACGTTATACGTTATACGTTATACGTTATACGTTATACGTTATACGTTATAGGTCATACCTTATACGTGATACGTCATACGTTATACGTTATACGTTATACGTTAAACGTTATTAGTTATACTTTATTCGGTATACGTTATACGTTATACCCTATACGTTATACGTTATACGTCATACGTTATACGTTATAGGTCATACCTTATACGTGATACGTCATACGTTATACGTTATACGTTATACGTTATACGTTATACGTTAAACGTTATTAGTTATACTTTATACGGTATACGTTATACGTTATACCCTATACGTTATACATTATACGTCATACGTTATACGTTATACGTTATACGTGATACGTTATACGTTATACGTTATACGTTATACGTTATACGTTATACGTTAAACGTTATACGTTATACGTTATACGTGATACGTGATACGTTATACGTTACACGTTATACGTTATACGTTATACGTTATACGTTATACGATATACGTTATACGTTATACGTTATACGTTACACGCTATACGTTATACGTTATACGTTATACGTTATACGTTATACGTTATACGTTATACGTTAAACGTTATTAGTTATACTTTATTCGGTATACGTTATACGTTATACCCTATACCCTATACGTTATACGTCATACGTTATACGTTATAGGTCATACCTTATACGTGATACGTCATACGTTATACGTTATACGTTATACGTTATACGTTATACGTTAAACGTTATTAGTTATACTTTATACGGTATACGTTATACGTTATACCCTATACGTTGTACGTTATACGTCATACGTTATACGTTATACGTTATACGTTATACGTTATACGTTATACGTTATACGGTATACGTTATACGTTATACCCTATACGTTATACGTTATACGTTATAGGTCATACCTTATACGTGATACGTCATACGTTATACGTTATACGTTATACGTTATACGTTAAACGTTATTAGTTATACTTTATTCGGTATACGTTATACGTTATACCCTATACGTTATACGTTATACGTCATACGTTATACGTTATAGGTCATACCTTATACGTGATACGTCATACGTTATACGTTATACGTTATACGTTATACGTTATACGTTAAACGTTATTAGTTATACTTTATACGGTATACGTTATACGTTATACCTTATACGTTATACATTATACGTCATACGTTATACGTTATACGTTATACGTGATACGTTATACGTTATACGTTATACGTTATACGTTATACGTTATACGTTATACGTTATACGTTATACGTTATACGTTATACGTGATACGTGATACGTTATACGTTATACGTTATACGTTATACGTTATACGTTATACGTTATACGTTATACGTTATACGTTATACGTTATACGTTATACGTTAAAACGTTATACGTTATACGTTATACGTTATACGTTATACGTTATACGTTATACGTTATACGTTATACGTTATACGTTATACGTTATACGTTGTACGTTATACGTTATTCGTTATACGTTCTTCGTTACACGTTATACGTTATACGTCATGCGTTATAGGTTATACGTTATATAATACGTTATACGTTATACGTTATACGTTATACGTTATACGTTATACGTTATACGTTATACGTTATACGTTATACGTTATACGTTATACGTTATACGTTATACGTTATACGTTATACGTTATACGTTATACGTTATACGTTATACGTTATACGTTATACGTTATACGTTATACGTTATACGTTATACGTTATACGTTATAGGTCATACCTTATACGTGATACGTCATACGTTATACGTTATACGTTATACGTTATACGTTATACGTTAAACGTTATTAGTTATACTTTATACGGTATACGTTATACGTTATACCCTATACGTTATACGTTATACGTCATACGTTATACGTTATACGTTATACGTGATACGTTATACTTATACTTTATACGTTATACGTTATACGTTATACGTTATACGTTATACGTTATACGTTATACGTTTAACGGTATACGTTATAGGTTATACGTAATACGTTATACGTTATACGTTATACGTTATACGTTATACGTTATACGTTATACGTTATACGTTATACGTTATACGTTATACGTTATACGTTATACGTTATACGTTATACGTTATACGTTATACGTTATACGTTATACGCTATACGTTATACGTTATAAGTTATACGTTATACGTTATACGTTATACGTTATACGTTATACGTTATACGTTATACGTTACACGATATACGTTTTACGTTATACGTCATACGTTATACGTTATACGTTATACGTTATACGTTATACGTTATACGTTATACGTTATACGTTATACGTTATACGTTATACGTTATACGTTATACGTTATACGTTATACGTTATACGTAATACGTTATACGTTATACGTTATACGTCATAAGTTATACGTTGTACGTTATACGTTATACGTTATACGTTATACGTTATACGCTATACGTTATACGTTATACGTTATACGTTATGCGTTATACGTTACACGATATACGTTTTACGTTATACGTTAGACATTATAGGTTATACGTAATACGTTATACGTTATACGTTATACGTTATACGTTATACGTTATACGTTACACGATATACGTTTTACGTTATACGTTATACGCCATACGTTATACGTTATACGTTATACGTTATGCGTTATACGTTACACGATATACGTTTTACGTTATACGTTAGACGTTATAGGTTATACGTAATACGTTATACGTTATACGTTATACGTTATACGTTATACGTTATACGTTATACGTTATACGTTATACGTTATACGTTATACGTTATACGTTATACGTTATGCGTTATACGTTATACGTCATACGTTATACGTTATACGTGATACGTCATAAGTTATACGTTGTACGTTATACGTTATACGTTATACGTTATACGTTATACGCTATACGTTATACGTTATACGTTATACGTTATACGTTATGCGTTATACGTTATACGTCATACGATATACGTTATACGCCATACGTTATACGTTATACGCCATACGTTATACGTAATACGTTATACGTTACACGTTATACGTTATACGTTATACGTTATACGTTATACGTTATACGTTATACGTTACACGATATACGTTTTACGTTATGCGTTAGACGTTATAGGTTATACGTAATACGTTATACCTTATACGTTATACGTTATACGTTATACGTTATACGTTATACGTCATACGTTATACGTTATACGCCATACGTTATACGTAATACGTTATACGTTACACGTTATACGCCATACGTTATACGTTATACGTTATACGTTATGCGTTATACGTTACACGATATACGTTTTACGTTATACGTTAGACGTTATAGGTTATACGTAATACGTTATACGTTATACGTTATACGTTATACGTTATACGTTATACGTTACACGATATACGTTTTACGTTATACGTCATACGTTATACGTGATACGTTATACGTTATACGTTATACGTTATACGTTATACGTTATACGTTATACGTTATACGTTATACGTTATACGTTATACGTTATGCGTTATATGTTAGACGTTATAGGTTATACGTTATACGTTATACTTTATTCGGTATACGCTATACGTTATACGTTACACGATATACGTTTTACGTTATACGTTAGACGTTATAGGTTATACGTAATACGTTATACGTTATACGTTATACGTCATACGTTATACGTTATACGCCATACGTTATACGTTATACGCCATACGTTATACGTAATACGTTATACGTTACACGTTATACGTTATACGTTATACGTTATACGTTATACGTTATACGTTATACGTTACACGATATACGTTTTACGTTATACGTTAGACGTTATAGGTTACACGATATACGTTTTACGTTATGCGTTATACGTTATACGTTATACGTTATACGTTATACGTTATACGTTATACGTTATACGTTATACGTTATACGTTATACGTTACACGATATACGTTTTACGTTATGCGTTAGACGTTATAGGTTATACGTAACACGTTATACGTTATACGTTATACGTTATACGTTATACGTTATACGTTATACGTCATACGTTATACGTTATACGCCATACGTTATACGTAATACGTTATACGTTACACGTTATACGTTATACGTTATACGTTATACGTTATACGTTATACGTTATACGTTATACGTTACACGATATACGTTTTACGTTATGCGTTAGACGTTATAGGTTATACGTAATACGTTATACGTTATACGTTATACGTTATACGTTATACGATATACGTTATACGTTACACGATATACGTTTTACGTTATGCGTTAGACGTTATAGGTTATACGTAATACGTTATACGTTATACGTTATACGTTATACGTTATACGTTATACGTTATACGTCATACGTTATACGTTATACGCCATACGTTATACGTAATACGTTATACGTTACACGTTATACGTTATAGGTCATACCTTATACGTGATACGTCATACGTTATACGTTATACGTTATACGTTAAACGTTATTAGTTATACTTTATACGGTATACGTTATACGTTATACCCTATACGTTATACATTATACGTCATACGTTATACGTTATACGTTATACGTGATACGTTATACGTTATACGTTATACGTTATACGTTATACGTTATACGTTATACGTTATACGTTATACGTTATACGTTATACGTTATACGTTATACGTGATACGTGATACGTTATACGTTATACGTTATACGTTATACGTTATACGTTATACGTTATACGTTATACGTTATACGTTATACGTTATACGTTATACGTTATACGTTATACGTTATACGTTATACGTTATACGTTATACGTTATACGTTATACGTTATACGTTATACGTTATACGTTATACGTTATACGTTATACGTTATACGTTATACGTTGTACGTTATACGTTATTCGTTATACGTTCTTCGTTACACGTTATACGTTATACGTCATGCGTTATAGGTTATACGTTATATAATACGTTATACGTTATACGTTATACGTTATACGTTATACGTTATACGTTATACGTTATACGTTATACGTTATACGTTATACGTTATACGTTATACGTTATACGTTATACGTTATACGTTATACGTTATACGTTATACGTTATACGTTATACGTTATAGGTCATACCTTATACGTGATACGTCATACGTTATACGTTATACGTTATACGTTATACGTTATACGTTAAACGTTATTAGTTATACTTTATACGGTATACGTTATACGTTATACCCTATACGTTATACGTTATACGTCATACGTTATACGTTATACGTTATACGTGATACGTTATACTTTATACGTTATACGTTATACGTTATACGTTATACGTTATACGTTATACGTTTAACGGTATACGTTATAGGTTATACGTTATACGTTATACGTTATACGTTATACGTTATACGTTATACGTTATACGTTATACGTTATACGTTATACGTTATACGTTATACGTTATACGTTATACGTTATGCGTTATACGTTATACGTCATACGTTATACGTTATACGTGATACGTCATAAGCTATACGTTGTACGTTATACGTTATACGTTATACGTTATACGTTATACGTTATACGCTATACGTTATACGTTATAAGTTATACGTTATACGTTATACGTTATACGTTATACGTTATACGTTATACGTTATACGTTACACGATATACGTTTTACGTTATACGTCATACGTTATACGTTATACGTTATACGTTATACGTTATACGTTATACGTTATACGTTATACGTTATACGTTATACGTTATACGTTATACGTTATACGTTATACGTAATACGTTATACGTTATACGTTATACGTCATAAGTTATACGTTGTACGTTATACGTTATACGTTATACGTTATACGTTATACGCTATACGTTATACGTTATACGTTATACGTTATGCGTTATACGTTACACGATATACGTTTTACGTTATACGTTAGACATTATAGGTTATACGTAATACGTTATACGTTATACGTTATACGTTATACGTTATACGTTATACGTTATACGTTATACGTTATACGTTATACGTTATACGTTATACGTTATAGGTCATACCTTATACGTGATACGTCATACGTTATACGTTATACGTTATACGTTATACGTTATACGTTATACGTTATACGTTATACGTTATACGTTATACGTTATACGTTATACGTTATACGTTATACGTAATACGTTATACGTTATACGTTATACGTCATAAGTTATACGTTGTACGTTATACGTTATACGTTATACGTTATACGTTATACGCTATACGTTATACGTTATACGTTATACGTTATACGTTATGCGTTATACGTTACACGATATACGTTTTACGTTATACGTTAGACATTATAGGTTATACGTAATACGTTATACGTTATACGTTATACGTTATACGTTATACGTTATACGTTATACGTTATACGTTATACGTTATACGTTATACGTTATACGTTATACGTTATTGGTTATAGGAGATACGTAATACGTGATACGTTATACGTCATACGTTATACGTTATACGTAATACATTATACGTTATACGTTATACGTTATACATTATACGTTATTCGTTATGCGTTATACGTTATACGTCATACGTTATACGTTATACGTTATACGTTATACGTTATACGTTATACGTTATACGTTATACGTTATACGTTATACGTTATACGTTATACGTTATACGTTATACGTTATACGTTATACGTTATACGTTATACGTTACACGTTATACGTTATACGTTATACGTTATACGTTACACGCTATACGTTATACGTTATACGTTATACGTTATACGTTATACGTTATACGTTATACGTTAAACGTTATTAGTTATACTTTATTCGGTATACGTTATACGTTATACCCTATACCCTATACGTTATACGTCATACGTTATACGTTATAGGTCATACCTTATACGTGATACGTCATACGTTATACGTTATACGTTATACGTTATACGTTATACGTTAAACGTTATTAGTTATACTTTATACGGTATACGTTATACGTTATACCCTATACGTTGTACGTTATACGTCATACGTTATACGTTATACGTTATACGTTATACGTTATACGTTATACGTTATACGGTATACGTTATACGTTATACCCTATACGTTATACGTTATACGTTATAGGTCATACCTTATACGTGATACGTCATACGTTATACGTTATACGTTATACGTTAAACGTTATTAGTTATACTTTATTCGGTATACATTATACGTTATACCCTATACGTTATACGTTATACGTCATACGTTATACGTTATAGGTCATACCTTATACGTGATACGTCATACGTTATACGTTATACGTTATACGTTATACGTTATACGTTAAACGTTATTAGTTATACTTTATACGGTATACGTTATACGTTATACCCTATACGTTATACATTATACGTCATACGTTATACGTTATACGTTATACGTGATACGTTATACGTTATACGTTATACGTTATACGTTATACGTTATACGTTATACGTTATACGTTATACGTTATACGTGATACGTGATACGTTATACGTTATACGTTATACGATATACGTTATACGTTATACGTTATACGTTATATGTTATACGTTATACGTTATACGTTACACGCTATACGTTATACGTTATACGTTATACGTTATACGTTATACGTTATACGTTATACGTTAAACGTTATTAGTTATACTTTTTTCGGTATACGTTATACGTTATACCCTATACCCTATACGTTATACGTCATACGTTATACGTTATAGGTCATACCTTATACGTGATACGTCATACGTTATACGTTATACGTTATACGTTATACGTTATACGTTATACGTTATACGTTATACGGTATACGTTATACGTTATACCCTATACGTTATACGTTATACGTTATAGGTCATACCTTATACGTGATACGTCATACGTTATACGTTATACGTTATACGTTAAACGTTATTAGTTATACTTTATTCGGTATACGTTATACGTTATACCCTATACGTTATACGTTATACGTCATACGTTATACGTTATAGGTCATACCTTATACGTGATACGTCATACGTTATACGTTATACGTTATACGTTATACGTTATACGTTAAACGTTATTAGTTATACTTTATACGGTATACGTTATACGTTATACCTTATACGTTATACATTATACGTCATACGTTATACGTTATACGTTATACGTGATACGTTATACGTTATACGTTATACGTTATACGTTATACGTTATACGTTATACGTTATACGTTATACGTTATACGTGATACGTGATACGTTATACGTTATACGTTATACGTTATACGTTATACGTTATACGTTATACGTTATACGTTATACGTTATACGTTATACGTTATACGTTATACGTTATACGTTATACGTTATACGTTATACGTTATACGTTATACGTTATACGTTATACGTTATACGTTATACGTTATACGTTATACGTTATACGTTATAGGTTATACGTTGTACGTTATACGTTATTCGTTATACGTTCTTCGTTACACGTTATACGTTATACGTCATGCGTTATAGGTTATACGTTATATAATACGTTATACGTTATACGTTATACGTTATACGTTATACGTTATACGTTATACGTTATACGTTATACGTTATACGTTATACGTTATACGTTATACGTTATACGTTATACGTTATACGTTATACGTTATACGTTATACGTTATACGTTATACGTTATACGTTATACGTTATACGTTATACGTTATACGTTATACGTTATACGTTATAGGTCATACCTTATACGTGATACGTCATACGTTATACGTTATACGTTATACGTTATACGTTATACGTTATACGTTATACGTTATTAGTTATACTTTATACGGTATACGTTATACGTTATACCATATACGTTATACGTTATACGTCATACGTTATACGTTATACGTTATACGTGATACGTTATACTTTATACGTTATACGTTATACGTTATACGTTATACGTTATACGTCATACGTTATACGTTATACGTTATACGTTATACGTTATACGTTATACGTTATACGTTATACGTTATACGTTATACGTTATACGTTATACGTTATACGTTATACGTTATACGTTATACGTTATACGTTATACGTTACACGTTATACGTTATACGTTATACGTTATACGTTACACGCTATACGTTATACGTTATACGTTATACGTTATACGTTATACGTTATACGTTGTACGTTAAACGTTATTAGTTATACTTTATTCGGTATACGTTATACGTTATACCCTATACCCTATACGTTATACGTCATACGTTATACGTTATAGGTCATACCTTATACGTGATACGTCATACGTTATACGTTATACGTTATACGTTATACGTTATACGTTAAACGTTATTAGTTATACTTTATACGGTATACGTTATACGTTATACCCTATACGTTGTACGTTATACGTCATACGTTATACGTTATACGTTATACGTTATACGTTATACGTTATACGTTATACGGTATACGTTATACGTTATACCCTATACGTTATACGTTATACGTTATAGGTCATACCTTATACGTGATACGTCATACGTTATACGTTATACGTTATACGTTAAACGTTATTAGTTATACTTTATTCGGTATACGTTATACGTTATACCCTATACGTTATACGTTATACGTCATACGTTATACGTTATAGGTCATACCTTATACGTGATACGTCATACGTTATACGTTATACGTTATACGTTATACGTTATACGTTAAACGTTATTAGTTATACTTTATACGGTATACGTTATACGTTATACCCTATACGTTATACATTATACGTCATACGTTATACGTTATACGTTATACGTGATACGTTATACGTTATACGTTATACGTTATACGTTATACGTTATACGTTATACGTTATACGTTATACGTTATACGTGATACGTGATACGTTATACGTTACACGTTATACGTTATACGTTATACGTTATACGTTATACGTTATACGTTATACGTTATACGTTATACGTTACACGCTATACGTTATACGTTATACGTTATACGTTATACGTTATACGTTATACGTTATACGTTAAACGTTATTAGTTATACTTTATTCGGTATACGTTATACGTTATACCCTATACCCTATACGTTATACGTCATACGTTATACGTTATAGGTCATACCTTATACCTGATACGTCATACGTTATACGTTATACGTTATACGTTATACGTTATACGTTAAACGTTATTAGTTATACTTTATACGGTATACGTTATACGTTATACCCTATACGTTGTACGTTATACGTCATACGTTATACGTTATACGTTATACGTTATACGTTATACGTTATACGTTATACGGTATACGTTATACGTTATACCCTATACGTTATACGTTATACGTTATAGGTCATACCTTATACGTGATACGTCATACGTTATACGTTATACGTTATACGTTATACGTTATACGTTAAACGTTATTAGTTATACTTTATTCGGTATACGTTATACGTTATACCCTATACGTTATACGTTATACGTCATACGTTATACGTTATAGGTCATACCTTATACGTGATACGTCATACGTTATACGTTATACGTTATACGTTATACGTTATACGTTAAACGTTATTAGTTATACTTTATACGGTATACGTTATACGTTATACCTTATACGTTATACATTATACGTCATACGTTATACGTTATACGTTATACGTGATACGTTATACGTTATACGTTATACGTTATACGTTATACGTTATACGTTATACGTTATACGTTATACGTTATACGTTATACGTGATACGTGATACGTTATACGTTATACGTTATTCGTTATACGTTATACGTTATACGTTATACGTTATACGTTATACGTTATACGTTATACGTTATACGTTATACGTTATACGTTATACGTTATACGTTATACGTTATACGTTATACGTTATACGTTATACGTTATACGTTATACGTTGTACGTTATACGTTATTCGTTATACGTTCTTCGTTACACGTTATACGTTATACGTCATGCGTTATAGGTTATACGTTATATAATACGTTATACGTTATACGTTATACGTTATACGTTATACGTTATACGTTATACGTTATACGTTATACGTTATACGTTATACGTTATACGTTATACGTTATACGTTATACGTTATACGTTATACGTTATACGTTATACGTTATACGTTATACGTTATACGTTATACGTTATACGTTATACGTTATACGTTATACGTTATACGTTATACGTTATACGTTATACGTTATACGTTATACGTTATAGGTCATACCTTATACGTGATACGTCATACGTTATACGTTATACGTTATACGTTATACGTTATACGTTATACGTTAAACGTTATTAGTTATACTTTATACGGTATACGTTATACGTTATACCCTATACGTTATACGTTATACGTCATACGTTATACGTTATACGTTATACGTTATACGTTATACGTTATACGTTATACGTTATACGTTATACGTTATACGTTATACGTTATACGTTATACGTTATGCGTTATACGTTATACGTCATACGTTATACGTTATACGTGATACGTCATAAGTTATACGTTGTACGTTATACGTTATACGTTATACGTTATACGTTATACGCTATACGTTATACGTTATACGTTATACGTTATACGTTATGCGTTATACGTTATACGTCATACGATATACGTTATACGCCATACGTTATACGTTATACGCCATACGTTATACGTAATACGTTATACGTTACACGTTATACGTTATACGTTATACGTTATACGTTATACGTTATACGTTATACGTTACACGATATACGTTTTACGTTATGCGTTAGACGTTATAGGTTATACGTAATACGTTATACCTTATACGTTATACGTTATACGTTATACGTTATACGTTATACGTCATACGTTATACGTTATACGCCATACGTTATACGTAATACGTTATACGTTACACGTTATACGCCATACGTTATACGTTATACGTTATACGTTATGCGTTATACGTTACACGATATACGTTTTACGTTATACGTTAGACGTTATAGGTTATACGTAATACGTTATACGTTATACGTTATACGTTATACGTTATACGTTATACGTTACACGATATACGTTTTACGTTATACGTCATACGTTATACGTGATACGTTATACGTTATACGTTATACGTTATACGTTATACGTTATACGTTATACGTTATACGTTATACGTTATACGTTATACGTTATGCGTTATATGTTAGACGTTATAGGTTATACGTTATACGTTATACTTTATTCGGTATACGCTATACGTTATACGTTACACGATATACGTTTTACGTTATACGTTAGACGTTATAGGTTATACGTAATACGTTATACGTTATACGTTATACGTCATACGTTATACGTTATACGCCATACGTTATACGTTATACGCCATACGTTATACGTAATACGTTATACGTTACACGTTATACGTTATACGTTATACGTTATACGTTATACGTTATACGTTATACGTTACACGATATACGTTTTACGTTATACGTTAGACGTTATAGGTTACACGATATACGTTTTACGTTATGCGTTATACGTTATACGTTATACGTTATACGTTATACGTTATACGTTATACGTTATACGTTATACGTTATACGTTATACGTTACACGATATACGTTTTACGTTATGCGTTAGACGTTATAGGTTATACGTAACACGTTATACGTTATACGTTATACGTTATACGTTATACGTTATACGTTATACGTCATACGTTATACGTTATACGCCATACGTTATACGTAATACGTTATACGTTACACGTTATACGTTATACGTTATACGTTATACGTTATACGTTATACGTTATACGTTATACGTTACACGATATACGTTTTACGTTATGCGTTAGACGTTATAGGTTATACGTAATACGTTATACGTTATACGTTATACGTTATACGTTATACGATATACGTTATACGTTACACGATATACGTTTTACGTTATGCGTTAGACGTTATAGGTTATACGTAATACGTTATACGTTATACGTTATACGTTATACGTTATACGTTATACGTTATACGTCATACGTTATACGTTATACGCCATACGTTATACGTAATACGTTATACGTTACACGTTATACGTTATAGGTCATACCTTATACGTGATACGTCATACGTTATACGTTATACGTTATACGTTAAACGTTATTAGTTATACTTTATACGGTATACGTTATACGTTATACCCTATACGTTATACATTATACGTCATACGTTATACGTTATACGTTATACGTGATACGTTATACGTTATACGTTATACGTTATACGTTATACGTTATACGTTATACGTTATACGTTATACGTTATACGTTATACGTTATACGTTATACGTGATACGTGATACGTTATACGTTATACGTTATACGTTATACGTTATACGTTATACGTTATACGTTATACGTTATACGTTATACGTTATACGTTATACGTTATACGTTATACGTTATACGTTATACGTTATACGTTATACGTTATACGTGATACGTGATACGTTATACGTTATACGTTATACGTTATACGTTATACGTTATACGTTATACGTTATACGTTATACGTTATACGTTATACGTTATACGTTATACGTTATACGTTATACGTTATACGTTATACGTTATACGTTATACGTTATACGTGATACGTGATACGTTATACGTTATACGTTATACGATATACGTTATACGTTATACGTTATACGTTATATGTTATACGTTATACGTTATACGTTACACGCTATACGTTATACGTTATACGTTATACGTTATACGTTATACGTTATACGTTATACGTTAAACGTTATTAGTTATACTTTTTTCGGTATACGTTATACGTTATACCCTATACCCTATACGTTATACGTCATACGTTATACGTTATAGGTCATACCTTATACGTGATACGTCATACGTTATACGTTATACGTTATACGTTATACGTTATACGTTATACGTTATACGTTATACGGTATACGTTATACGTTATACCCTATACGTTATACGTTATACGTTATAGGTCATACCTTATACGTGATACGTCATACGTTATACGTTATACGTTATACGTTAAACGTTATTAGTTATACTTTATTCGGTATACGTTATACGTTATACCCTATACGTTATACGTTATACGTCATACGTTATACGTTATAGGTCATACCTTATACGTGATACGTCATACGTTATACGTTATACGTTATACGTTATACGTTATACGTTAAACGTTATTAGTTATACTTTATACGGTATACGTTATACGTTATACCTTATACGTTATACATTATACGTCATACGTTATACGTTATACGTTATACGTGATACGTTATACGTTATACGTTATACGTTATACGTTATACGTTATACGTTATACGTTATACGTTATACGTTATACGTGATACGTGATACGTTATACGTTATACGTTATACGTTATACGTTATACGTTATACGTTATACGTTATACGTTATACGTTATACGTTATACGTTATACGTTATACGTTATACGTTATACGTTATACGTTATACGTTATACGTTATACGTTATACGTTATACGTTATACGTTATACGTTATACGTTATACGTTATAGGTTATACGTTGTACGTTATACGTTATTCGTTATACGTTCTTCGTTACACGTTATACGTTATACGTCATGCGTTATAGGTTATACGTTATATAATACGTTATACGTTATACGTTATACGTTATACGTTATACGTTATACGTTATACGTTATACGTTATACGTTATACGTTATACGTTATACGTTATACGTTATACGTTATACGTTATACGTTATACGTTATACGTTATACGTTATACGTTATACGTTATACGTTATACGTTATACGTTATACGTTATACGTTATACGTTATACGTTATAGGTCATACCTTATACGTGATACGTCATACGTTATACGTTATACGTTATACGTTATACGTTATACGTTATACGTTATACGTTATTAGTTATACTTTATACGGTATACGTTATACGTTATACCATATACGTTATACGTTATACGTCATACGTTATACGTTATACGTTATACGTGATACGTTATACTTTATACGTTATACGTTATACGTTATACGTTATACGTTATACGTCATACGTTATACGTTATACGTTATACGTTATACGTTATACGTTATACGTTATACGTTATACGTTATACGTTATACGTTATACGTTATACGTTATACGTTATACGTTATACGTTATACGTTATACGTTATACGTTACACGTTATACGTTATACGTTATACGTTATACGTTACACGCTATACGTTATACGTTATACGTTATACGTTATACGTTATACGTTATACGTTGTACGTTAAACGTTATTAGTTATACTTTATTCGGTATACGTTATACGTTATACCCTATACCCTATACGTTATACGTCATACGTTATACGTTATAGGTCATACCTTATACGTGATACGTCATACGTTATACGTTATACGTTATACGTTATACGTTATACGTTAAACGTTATTAGTTATACTTTATACGGTATACGTTATACGTTATACCCTATACGTTGTACGTTATACGTCATACGTTATACGTTATACGTTATACGTTATACGTTATACGTTATACGTTATACGGTATACGTTATACGTTATACCCTATACGTTATACGTTATACGTTATAGGTCATACCTTATACGTGATACGTCATACGTTATACGTTATACGTTATACGTTAAACGTTATTAGTTATACTTTATTCGGTATACGTTATACGTTATACCCTATACGTTATACGTTATACGTCATACGTTATACGTTATAGGTCATACCTTATACGTGATACGTCATACGTTATACGTTATACGTTATACGTTATACGTTATACGTTAAACGTTATTAGTTATACTTTATACGGTATACGTTATACGTTATACCCTATACGTTATACATTATACGTCATACGTTATACGTTATACGTTATACGTGATACGTTATACGTTATACGTTATACGTTATACGTTATACGTTATACGTTATACGTTATACGTTATACGTTATACGTGATACGTGATACGTTATACGTTACACGTTATACGTTATACGTTATACGTTATACGTTATACGTTATACGTTATACGTTATACGTTATACGTTACACGCTATACGTTATACGTTATACGTTATACGTTATACGTTATACGTTATACGTTATACGTTAAACGTTATTAGTTATACTTTATTCGGTATACGTTATACGTTATACCCTATACCCTATACGTTATACGTCATACGTTATACGTTATAGGTCATACCTTATACCTGATACGTCATACGTTATACGTTATACGTTATACGTTATACGTTATACGTTAAACGTTATTAGTTATACTTTATACGGTATACGTTATACGTTATACCCTATACGTTGTACGTTATACGTCATACGTTATACGTTATACGTTATACGTTATACGTTATACGTTATACGTTATACGGTATACGTTATACGTTATACCCTATACGTTATACGTTATACGTTATAGGTCATACCTTATACGTGATACGTCATACGTTATACGTTATACGTTATACGTTATACGTTATACGTTAAACGTTATTAGTTATACTTTATTCGGTATACGTTATACGTTATACCCTATACGTTATACGTTATACGTCATACGTTATACGTTATAGGTCATACCTTATACGTGATACGTCATACGTTATACGTTATACGTTATACGTTATACGTTATACGTTAAACGTTATTAGTTATACTTTATACGGTATACGTTATACGTTATACCTTATACGTTATACATTATACGTCATACGTTATACGTTATACGTTATACGTGATACGTTATACGTTATACGTTATACGTTATACGTTATACGTTATACGTTATACGTTATACGTTATACGTTATACGTTATACGTGATACGTGATACGTTATACGTTATACGTTATTCGTTATACGTTATACGTTATACGTTATACGTTATACGTTATACGTTATACGTTATACGTTATACGTTATACGTTATACGTTATACGTTATACGTTATACGTTATACGTTATACGTTATACGTTATACGTTATACGTTGTACGTTATACGTTATTCGTTATACGTTCTTCGTTACACGTTATACGTTATACGTCATGCGTTATAGGTTATACGTTATATAATACGTTATACGTTATACGTTATACGTTATACGTTATACGTTATACGTTATACGTTATACGTTATACGTTATACGTTATACGTTATACGTTATACGTTATACGTTATACGTTATACGTTATACGTTATACGTTATACGTTATACGTTATACGTTATACGTTATACGTTATACGTTATACGTTATACGTTATACGTTATACGTTATACGTTATACGTTATACGTTATACGTTATACGTTATAGGTCATACCTTATACGTGATACGTCATACGTTATACGTTATACGTTATACGTTATACGTTATACGTTATACGTTAAACGTTATTAGTTATACTTTATACGGTATACGTTATACGTTATACCCTATACGTTATACGTTATACGTCATACGTTATACGTTATACGTTATACGTTATACGTTATACGTTATACGTTATACGTTATACGTTATACGTTATACGTTATACGTTATACGTTATACGTTATGCGTTATACGTTATACGTCATACGTTATACGTTATACGTGATACGTCATAAGTTATACGTTGTACGTTATACGTTATACGTTATACGTTATACGTTATACGCTATACGTTATACGTTATACGTTATACGTTATACGTTATGCGTTATACGTTATACGTCATACGATATACGTTATACGCCATACGTTATACGTTATACGCCATACGTTATACGTAATACGTTATACGTTACACGTTATACGTTATACGTTATACGTTATACGTTATACGTTATACGTTATACGTTACACGATATACGTTTTACGTTATGCGTTAGACGTTATAGGTTATACGTAATACGTTATACCTTATACGTTATACGTTATACGTTATACGTTATACGTTATACGTCATACGTTATACGTTATACGCCATACGTTATACGTAATACGTTATACGTTACACGTTATACGCCATACGTTATACGTTATACGTTATACGTTATGCGTTATACGTTACACGATATACGTTTTACGTTATACGTTAGACGTTATAGGTTATACGTAATACGTTATACGTTATACGTTATACGTTATACGTTATACGTTATACGTTACACGATATACGTTTTACGTTATACGTCATACGTTATACGTGATACGTTATACGTTATACGTTATACGTTATACGTTATACGTTATACGTTATACGTTATACGTTATACGTTATACGTTATACGTTATGCGTTATATGTTAGACGTTATAGGTTATACGTTATACGTTATACTTTATTCGGTATACGCTATACGTTATACGTTACACGATATACGTTTTACGTTATACGTTAGACGTTATAGGTTATACGTAATACGTTATACGTTATACGTTATACGTCATACGTTATACGTTATACGCCATACGTTATACGTTATACGCCATACGTTATACGTAATACGTTATACGTTACACGTTATACGTTATACGTTATACGTTATACGTTATACGTTATACGTTATACGTTACACGATATACGTTTTACGTTATACGTTAGACGTTATAGGTTACACGATATACGTTTTACGTTATGCGTTATACGTTATACGTTATACGTTATACGTTATACGTTATACGTTATACGTTATACGTTATACGTTATACGTTATACGTTACACGATATACGTTTTACGTTATGCGTTAGACGTTATAGGTTATACGTAACACGTTATACGTTATACGTTATACGTTATACGTTATACGTTATACGTTATACGTCATACGTTATACGTTATACGCCATACGTTATACGTAATACGTTATACGTTACACGTTATACGTTATAGGTCATACCTTATACGTGATACGTCATACGTTATACGTTATACGTTATACGTTAAACGTTATTAGTTATACTTTATACGGTATACGTTATACGTTATACCCTATACGTTATACATTATACGTCATACGTTATACGTTATACGTTATACGTGATACGTTATACGTTATACGTTATACGTTATACGTTATACGTTATACGTTATACGTTATACGTTATACGTTATACGTTATACGTTATACGTTATACGTGATACGTGATACGTTATACGTTATACGTTATACGTTATACGTTATACGTTATACGTTATACGTTATACGTTATACGTTATACGTTATACGTTATACGTTATACGTTATACGTTATACGTTATACGTTATACGTTATACGTTATACGTTATACGTTATACGTTATACGTTATACGTTATACGTTATACGTTATACGTTATACGTTATACGTTGTACGTTATACGTTATTCGTTATACGTTCTTCGTTACACGTTATACGTTATACGTCATGCGTTATAGGTTATACGTTATATAATACGTTATACGTTATACGTTATACGTTATACGTTATACGTTATACGTTATACGTTATACGTTATACGTTATACGTTATACGTTATACGTTATACGTTATACGTTATACGTTATACGTTATACGTTATACGTTATACGTTATACGTTATACGTTATAGGTCATACCTTATACGTGATACGTCATACGTTATACGTTATACGTTATACGTTATACGTTATACGTTAAACGTTATTAGTTATACTTTATACGGTATACGTTATACGTTATACCCTATACGTTATACGTTATACGTCATACGTTATACGTTATACGTTATACGTGATACGTTATACTTTATACGTTATACGTTATACGTTATACGTTATACGTTATACGTTATACGTTTAACGGTATACGTTATAGGTTATACGTTATACGTTATACGTTATACGTTATACGTTATACGTTATACGTTATACGTTATACGTTATACGTTATACGTTATACGTTATACGTTATACGTTATACGTTATGCGTTATACGTTATACGTCATACGTTATACGTTATACGTGATACGTCATAAGCTATACGTTGTACGTTATACGTTATACGTTATACGTTATACGTTATACGTTATACGCTATACGTTATACGTTATAAGTTATACGTTATACGTTATACGTTATACGTTATACGTTATACGTTATACGTTATACGTTACACGATATACGTTTTACGTTATACGTCATACGTTATACGTTATACGTTATACGTTATACGTTATACGTTATACGTTATACGTTATACGTTATACGTTATACGTTATACGTTATACGTTATACGTTATACGTAATACGTTATACGTTATACGTTATACGTCATAAGTTATACGTTGTACGTTATACGTTATACGTTATACGTTATACGTTATACGCTATACGTTATACGTTATACGTTATACGTTATGCGTTATACGTTACACGATATACGTTTTACGTTATACGTTAGACATTATAGGTTATACGTAATACGTTATACGTTATACGTTATACGTTATACGTTATACGTTATACGTTATACGTTATACGTTATACGTTATACGTTATACGTTATACGTTATAGGTCATACCTTATACGTGATACGTCATACGTTATACGTTATACGTTATACGTTATACGTTATACGTTATACGTTATACGTTATACGTTATACGTTATACGTTATACGTTATACGTTATACGTTATACGTAATACGTTATACGTTATACGTTATACGTCATAAGTTATACGTTGTACGTTATACGTTATACGTTATACGTTATACGTTATACGCTATACGTTATACGTTATACGTTATACGTTATACGTTATGCGTTATACGTTACACGATATACGTTTTACGTTATACGTTAGACATTATAGGTTATACGTAATACGTTATACGTTATACGTTATACGTTATACGTTATACGTTATACGTTATACGTTATACGTTATACGTTATACGTTATACGTTATACGTTATACGTTATTGGTTATAGGAGATACGTAATACGTGATACGTTATACGTCATACGTTATACGTTATACGTAATACATTATACGTTATACGTTATACGTTATACATTATACGTTATTCGTTATGCGTTATACGTTATACGTCATACGTTATACGTTATACGTTATACGTTATACGTTATACGTTATACGTTATACGTTATACGTTATACGTTATACGTTATACGTTATACGTTATACGTTATACGTTATACGTTATACGTTATACGTTATACGTTACACGTTATACGTTATACGTTATACGTTATACGTTACACGCTATACGTTATACGTTATACGTTATACGTTATACGTTATACGTTATACGTTATACGTTAAACGTTATTAGTTATACTTTATTCGGTATACGTTATACGTTATACCCTATACCCTATACGTTATACGTCATACGTTATACGTTATAGGTCATACCTTATACGTGATACGTCATACGTTATACGTTATACGTTATACGTTATACGTTATACGTTAAACGTTATTAGTTATACTTTATACGGTATACGTTATACGTTATACCCTATACGTTGTACGTTATACGTCATACGTTATACGTTATACGTTATACGTTATACGTTATACGTTATACGTTATACGGTATACGTTATACGTTATACCCTATACGTTATACGTTATACGTTATAGGTCATACCTTATACGTGATACGTCATACGTTATACGTTATACGTTATACGTTAAACGTTATTAGTTATACTTTATTCGGTATACATTATACGTTATACCCTATACGTTATACGTTATACGTCATACGTTATACGTTATAGGTCATACCTTATACGTGATACGTCATACGTTATACGTTATACGTTATACGTTATACGTTATACGTTAAACGTTATTAGTTATACTTTATACGGTATACGTTATACGTTATACCCTATACGTTATACATTATACGTCATACGTTATACGTTATACGTTATACGTGATACGTTATACGTTATACGTTATACGTTATACGTTATACGTTATACGTTATACGTTATACGTTATACGTTATACGTGATACGTGATACGTTATACGTTATACGTTATACGATATACGTTATACGTTATACGTTATACGTTATATGTTATACGTTATACGTTATACGTTACACGCTATACGTTATACGTTATACGTTATACGTTATACGTTATACGTTATACGTTATACGTTAAACGTTATTAGTTATACTTTTTTCGGTATACGTTATACGTTATACCCTATACCCTATACGTTATACGTCATACGTTATACGTTATAGGTCATACCTTATACGTGATACGTCATACGTTATACGTTATACGTTATACGTTATACGTTATACGTTATACGTTATACGTTATACGGTATACGTTATACGTTATACCCTATACGTTATACGTTATACGTTATAGGTCATACCTTATACGTGATACGTCATACGTTATACGTTATACGTTATACGTTAAACGTTATTAGTTATACTTTATTCGGTATACGTTATACGTTATACCCTATACGTTATACGTTATACGTCATACGTTATACGTTATAGGTCATACCTTATACGTGATACGTCATACGTTATACGTTATACGTTATACGTTATACGTTATACGTTAAACGTTATTAGTTATACTTTATACGGTATACGTTATACGTTATACCTTATACGTTATACATTATACGTCATACGTTATACGTTATACGTTATACGTGATACGTTATACGTTATACGTTATACGTTATACGTTATACGTTATACGTTATACGTTATACGTTATACGTTATACGTGATACGTGATACGTTATACGTTATACGTTATACGTTATACGTTATACGTTATACGTTATACGTTATACGTTATACGTTATACGTTATACGTTATACGTTATACGTTATACGTTATACGTTATACGTTATACGTTATACGTTATACGTTATACGTTATACGTTATACGTTATACGTTATACGTTATACGTTATACGTTATACGTTGTACGTTATACGTTATTCGTTATACGTTCTTCGTTACACGTTATACGTTATACGTCATGCGTTATAGGTTATACGTTATATAATACGTTATACGTTATACGTTATACGTTATACGTTATACGTTATACGTTATACGTTATACGTTATACGTTATACGTTATACGTTATACGTTATACGTTATACGTTATACGTTATACGTTATACGTTATACGTTATACGTTATACGTTATACGTTATACGTTATACGTTATACGTTATACGTTATACGTTATACGTTATACGTTATAGGTCATACCTTATACGTGATACGTCATACGTTATACGTTATACGTTATACGTTATACGTTATACGTTATACGTTATACGTTATTAGTTATACTTTATACGGTATACGTTATACGTTATACCATATACGTTATACGTTATACGTCATACGTTATACGTTATACGTTATACGTGATACGTTATACTTTATACGTTATACGTTATACGTTATACGTTATACGTTATACGTCATACGTTATACGTTATACGTTATACGTTATACGTTATACGTTATACGTTATACGTTATACGTTATACGTTATACGTTATACGTTATACGTTATACGTTATACGTTATACGTTATACGTTATACGTTATACGTTACACGTTATACGTTATACGTTATACGTTATACGTTACACGCTATACGTTATACGTTATACGTTATACGTTATACGTTATACGTTATACGTTGTACGTTAAACGTTATTAGTTATACTTTATTCGGTATACGTTATACGTTATACCCTATACCCTATACGTTATACGTCATACGTTATACGTTATAGGTCATACCTTATACGTGATACGTCATACGTTATACGTTATACGTTATACGTTATACGTTATACGTTAAACGTTATTAGTTATACTTTATACGGTATACGTTATACGTTATACCCTATACGTTGTACGTTATACGTCATACGTTATACGTTATACGTTATACGTTATACGTTATACGTTATACGTTATACGGTATACGTTATACGTTATACCCTATACGTTATACGTTATACGTTATAGGTCATACCTTATACGTGATACGTCATACGTTATACGTTATACGTTATACGTTAAACGTTATTAGTTATACTTTATTCGGTATACGTTATACGTTATACCCTATACGTTATACGTTATACGTCATACGTTATACGTTATAGGTCATACCTTATACGTGATACGTCATACGTTATACGTTATACGTTATACGTTATACGTTATACGTTAAACGTTATTAGTTATACTTTATACGGTATACGTTATACGTTATACCCTATACGTTATACATTATACGTCATACGTTATACGTTATACGTTATACGTGATACGTTATACGTTATACGTTATACGTTATACGTTATACGTTATACGTTATACGTTATACGTTATACGTTATACGTGATACGTGATACGTTATACGTTACACGTTATACGTTATACGTTATACGTTATACGTTATACGTTATACGTTATACGTTATACGTTATACGTTACACGCTATACGTTATACGTTATACGTTATACGTTATACGTTATACGTTATACGTTATACGTTAAACGTTATTAGTTATACTTTATTCGGTATACGTTATACGTTATACCCTATACCCTATACGTTATACGTCATACGTTATACGTTATAGGTCATACCTTATACCTGATACGTCATACGTTATACGTTATACGTTATACGTTATACGTTATACGTTAAACGTTATTAGTTATACTTTATACGGTATACGTTATACGTTATACCCTATACGTTGTACGTTATACGTCATACGTTATACGTTATACGTTATACGTTATACGTTATACGTTATACGTTATACGGTATACGTTATACGTTATACCCTATACGTTATACGTTATACGTTATAGGTCATACCTTATACGTGATACGTCATACGTTATACGTTATACGTTATACGTTATACGTTAAACGTTATTAGTTATACTTTATTCGGTATACGTTATACGTTATACCCTATACGTTATACGTTATACGTCATACGTTATACGTTATAGGTCATACCTTATACGTGATACGTCATACGTTATACGTTATACGTTATACGTTATACGTTATACGTTAAACGTTATTAGTTATACTTTATACGGTATACGTTATACGTTATACCTTATACGTTATACATTATACGTCATACGTTATACGTTATACGTTATACGTGATACGTTATACGTTATACGTTATACGTTATACGTTATACGTTATACGTTATACGTTATACGTTATACGTTATACGTTATACGTGATACGTGATACGTTATACGTTATACGTTATACGTTATACGTTATACGTTATACGTTATACGTTATACGTTATACGTTATACGTTATACGTTATACGTTATACGTTATACGTTATACGTTATACGTTATACGTTATACGTTATACGTTATACGTTATACGTTATACGTTATACGTTGTACGTTATACGTTATTCGTTATACGTTCTTCGTTACACGTTATACGTTATACGTCATGCGTTATAGGTTATACGTTATATAATACGTTATACGTTATACGTTATACGTTATACGTTATACGTTATACGTTATACGTTATACGTTATACGTTATACGTTATACGTTATACGTTATACGTTATACGTTATACGTTATACGTTATACGTTATACGTTATACGTTATACGTTATACGTTATACGTTATACGTTATACGTTATACGTTATACGTTATACGTTATACGTTATACGTTATACGTTATACGTTATACGTTATACGTTATAGGTCATACCTTATACGTGATACGTCATACGTTATACGTTATACGTTATACGTTATACGTTATACGTTATACGTTAAACGTTATTAGTTATACTTTATACGGTATACGTTATACGTTATACCCTATACGTTATACGTTATACGTCATACGTTATACGTTATACGTTATACGTGATACGTTATACTTTATACGTTATACGTTATACGTTATACGTTATACGTTATACATTATACGTTATACGTTTAACGGTATACGTTATAGGTTATACGTAATACGTTATACGTTATACGTTATACGTTATACGTTATACGTTATACGTTATACGTTATACGTTATACGTTATACGTTATACGTTATACGTTATACGTTATACGTTATACGTTATACGTTATACGTTATACGTTATACGCTATACGTTATACGTTATAAGTTATACGTTATACGTTATACGTTATACGTTATACGTTATACGTTATACGTTATACGTTATACGTTACACGATATACGTTTTACGTTATACGTCATACGTTATACGTTATACGTTATACGTTATACGTTATACGTTATACGTTATACGTTATACGTTATACGTTATACGTTATACGTTATACGTTATACGTTATACGTTATACGTAATACGTTATACGTTATACGTTATACGTCATAAGTTATACGTTGTACGTTATACGTTATACGTTATACGTTATACGTTATACGCTATACGTTATACGTTATACGTTATACGTTATGCGTTATACGTTACACGATATACGTTTTACGTTATACGTTAGACATTATAGGTTATACGTAATACGTTATACGTTATACGTTATACGTTATACGTTATACGTTATACGTTACACGATATACGTTTTACGTTATACGTTATACGCCATACGTTATACGTTATACGTTATACGTTATGCGTTATACGTTACACGATATACGTTTTACGTTATACGTTAGACGTTATAGGTTATACGTAATACGTTATACGTTATACGTTATACGTTATACGTTATACGTTATACGTTATACGTTATACGTTATACGTTATACGTTATACGTTATACGTTATGCGTTATACGTTATACGTCATACGTTATACGTTATACGTGATACGTCATAAGTTATACGTTGTACGTTATACGTTATACGTTATACGTTATACGTTATACGCTATACGTTATACGTTATACGTTATACGTTATACGTTATGCGTTATACGTTATACGTCATACGATATACGTTATACGCCATACGTTATACGTTATACGCCATACGTTATACGTAATACGTTATACGTTACACGTTATACGTTATACGTTATACGTTATACGTTATACGTTATACGTTATACGTTACACGATATACGTTTTACGTTATGCGTTAGACGTTATAGGTTATACGTAATACGTTATACCTTATACGTTATACGTTATACGTTATACGTTATACGTTATACGTCATACGTTATACGTTATACGCCATACGTTATACGTAATACGTTATACGTTACACGTTATACGCCATACGTTATACGTTATACGTTATACGTTATGCGTTATACGTTACACGATATACGTTTTACGTTATACGTTAGACGTTATAGGTTATACGTAATACGTTATACGTTATACGTTATACGTTATACGTTATACGTTATACGTTACACGATATACGTTTTACGTTATACGTCATACGTTATACGTGATACGTTATACGTTATACGTTATACGTTATACGTTATACGTTATACGTTATACGTTATACGTTATACGTTATACGTTATACGTTATGCGTTATATGTTAGACGTTATAGGTTATACGTTATACGTTATACTTTATTCGGTATACGCTATACGTTATACGTTACACGATATACGTTTTACGTTATACGTTAGACGTTATAGGTTATACGTAATACGTTATACGTTATACGTTATACGTCATACGTTATACGTTATACGCCATACGTTATACGTTATACGCCATACGTTATACGTAATACGTTATACGTTACACGTTATACGTTATACGTTATACGTTATACGTTATACGTTATACGTTATACGTTACACGATATACGTTTTACGTTATACGTTAGACGTTACAGGTTATACGTAATACGTTATACGTTATACGTTATACGTTATACGTTGTACGTTATACGTTATACGTTATACGTTATACGTTATACGCTATACGTTATACGTTATACGTTATACGTTATACGTTATACGTTATACGTTATACGTTATACGTTATACGTTATACGTTATACGTTATACGTTATACGTTACACGATATACGTTTTACGTTATGCGTTAGACGTTATAGGTTATACGTAACACGTTATACGTTATACGTTATACGTTATACGTTATACGTTATACGTTATACGTCATACGTTATACGTTATACGCCATACGTTATACGTAATACGTTATACGTTACACGTTATACGTTATACGTTATACGTTATACGTTATACGTTATACGTTATACGTTATACGTTACACGATATACGTTTTACGTTATGCGTTAGACGTTATAGAATATACGTAATACGTTATACCTTATACGTTATACGTTATACGTTATACGTTATACGTTATACGTCATACGTTATACGTTATACGCCATACGTTATACGTAATACGCTATACGTTACACGTTATACGTTATACGTTACACGATATACGTTTGCGTTACACGATATACGTTTTACGTTATATGTTAGACGTTATAGGTTATACGTTATACGTTATACTTTATTCGGTATACGCTATACGTTATACGTTGTACGTTATACGTTATACGTCATACGTTATACGTTATACGTTATACGGTATACGTTATACGTTATACCCTATACGTTATACGTTATACGTTATACGTTATAGGTCATACCTTATACGTGATACGTCATACGTTATACGTTATACGTTATACGTTATACGTTACACGTTAAACGTTATTAGTTATACTTTATACGGTATACGTTATACGTTATACCCTATACGTTGTACGTTATACGTCATACGTTATACGTTATACGTTATACGTTATACGTTATACGGTATACGTTATACGTTATACCCTATACGTTATACGTTATACGTTATAGGTCATACCTTATACGTGATACGTCATACGTTATACGTTATACGTTATACGTTAAACGTTATTAGTTATACTTTATTCGGTATACGTTATACGTTATACCCTATACGTTAAACGTTATACGTCATACGTTATACGTTATAGGTCATACCTTATACGTGATACGTCATACGTTATACGTTATACGTTATACGTTATACGTTATACGTTAAACGTTATTAGTTATACTTTATACGGTATACGTTATACGTTATACCCTATACGCTATACGTTATACGTCATACGTTATACGTTATACGTTATACGTGATACGTTATACGTTATACGTTATACGTTATACGTTATACGTTATACGTTATACGTTATACGTTATACGTTATACGTGATACGTGATACGTTATACGTTATACGTTATACGTTATACGTTATACGTTATACGTTATACGTTATACGTTATACGTTATACGTTATACGTTATACGTTATACGTTATACGTTATACGTTATACGTTATACGTTATACGTTATACGTTATACGTTATACGTTATACGTTATACGTTATACGTTATACGTTATACGTTATACGTTATACGTTATACGTTATACGTTATACGTTATACGTTATACGTTATACGTTATACGTTATACGTTATACGTTGTACGTTATACGTTATTCGTTATACGTTCTTCGTTACACGTTATACGTTATACGTCATGCGTTATAGGTTATACGTTATATAATACGTTATACGTTATACGTTATACGTTATACGTTATACGTTATACGTTATACGTTATACGTTATACGTTATACGTTATACGTTATACGTTATACGTTATACGTTATACGTTATACGTTATACGTTATACGTTATACGTTATACGTTATACGTTATACGTTATACGTTATACGTTATACGTTATACGTTATAAGTCATACCTTATACGTGATACGTCATACGTTATACGTTATACGTTATACGTTATACGTTATACGTTAAACGTTATTAGTTATACTTTATACGGTATACGTTATACGTTATACCCTATACGCTATACGTTATACGTCATACGTTATACGTTATACGTTATACGTGATACGTTATGCGTTATACGTTATACGTTATACGTTATACGTTATACGTTATACGTTATACGTTATACGTTATACGTTATACGTTATACGTGATACGTGATACGTTATACGTTATACGTTATACGTTATACGTTATACGTTATACGTTATACGTTATACGTTATACGTTATACGTTATACGTTATACGTTATACGTTATACGTTATACGTTATACGTTATACGTTATACGTTATACGTTATACGTTATACGTTATACGTTATACGTTATACGTTATACGTTATACGTTATACGTTGTACGTTATACGTTATTCGTTATACGTTCTTCGTTACACGTTATACGTTATACGTCATGCGTTATAGGTTATACGTTATATAATACGTTATACGTTATACGTTATACGTTATACGTTATACGTTATACGTTATACGTTATACGTTATACGTTATACGTTATACGTTATACGTTATACGTTATACGTTATACGTTATACGTTATACGTTATACGTTATACGTTATACGTTATACGTTATAGGTCATACCTTATACGTGATACGTCATACGTTATACGTTATACGTTATACGTTATACGTTATACGTTAAACGTTATTAGTTATACTTCATACGGTATACGTTATACGTTATACCCTATACGTTATACGTTATACGTCATACGTTATACGTTATACGTTATACGTGATACGTTATACTTTATACGTTATACGTTATACGTTATACGTTATACGTTATACGTTATACGTTTAACGGTATACGTTATACCCTGTACGTTATACGTTATACGTTATACGTTATACGTTATACGTTATACGTTATACGTTATACGTTATACGTTATACGGTATACGTTATACGTTATACCCTATGCGTTATACGTTATACGTTATGCGTTATAGGTCATACCTTATACGTGATACGTCATACGTTATACGTTATACGTTATACGTTATGCGTTAAACGTTATTAGTTATACTTTATACGGTATACGTTATACGTTATACCCTATACGTTATACGTTATACGTCATACGTTATACGTTATACGTTATACGTTACACGATATACGTTTTACGTTATGCGTTAGACGTTATAGGTTATACGTAATACGTTATACGTTATACGTTATACGTTATACGTTATACGTTATACGTTATACGTCATACGTTATACGTTATACGCCATACGTTATACGTAATACGTTATACGTTACACGTTATACGGTATACGTTATACGTTATACGTTATACGTTATACGTTATACGTTACACGATATACGTTTTACGTTATGCGTTAGACGTTATACGTTATACGTAATACGTTATACGTTTTACGTTATACGTTATACGTTATACGTTATACGTTATACGTCATACGTTATACGTTATACGCCATACGTTATACGTAATACGTTATACGTTACACGTTATACGTTATACGTTACACGATATACGTTTGCGTTACACGATATACGTTTTACGTTATATGTTAGACGTTATAGGTTATACGTTATACGTTATACGTTATACGTTATACGTTATACGCTATACGTTATTCGTTATACGTTATACGTTATACGTTATACGTTATACGTTATACGTTATACGTTATACGTTATACGTTATACGTTATACGTTATAGGTCATACCTTATACGTGATACGTCATACGTTATACGTTATACGTTATACGTTAAACGTTATTAGTTATACTTTATTCGGTATACGTTATACGTTATACGTTGTACGTTATACGTTATACGTCATACGTTATACGTTATACGTTATACGGTATACGTTATACGTTATACCCTATACGTTATACGTTATACGTTATACGTTATAGGTCATACCTTATACGTGATACGTCATACGTTATACGTTATACGTTATACGTTATACGTTACACGTTAAACGTTATTAGTTATACTTTATACGGTATACGTTATACGTTATACCCTATACGTTGTACGTTATACGTCATACGTTATACGTTATACGTTATACGTTATACGTTATACGGTATACGTTATACGTTATACCCTATACGTTATACGTTATACGTTATAGGTCATACCTTATACGTGATACGTCATACGTTATACGTTATACGTTATACGTTAAACGTTATTAGTTATACTTTATTCGGTATACGTTATACGTTATACCCTATACGTTATACGTTATACGTCATACGTTATACGTTATAGGTCATACCTTATACGTGATACGTCATACGTTATACGTTATACGTTATACGTTATACGTTAT
Organism: Ptiloglossa arizonensis; assembly: GCF_051014685.1. Classification (NCBI taxonomy): domain Eukaryota; kingdom Metazoa; phylum Arthropoda; class Insecta; order Hymenoptera; family Colletidae; genus Ptiloglossa; species Ptiloglossa arizonensis. The sequence goes on from NW_027479105.1 coordinate 215,753, forward strand.
ACGTTAAACGTTATTAGTTATACTTTATACGGTATACGTTATACGTTATACCCTATACGTTATACGTTATACGTCATACGTTATACGTTATACGTTATACGTGATACGTTATACGTTATACGTTATACGTTATACGTTATACGTTATACGTTATACGTTATACGTTATACGTTATACGTGATACGTGATACGTTATACGTTATACGTTATACGTTATACGTTATACGTTATACGTTATACGTTATACGTTATACGTTATACGTTATACGTTATACGTTATACGTTATACGTTATACGTTATACGTTATACGTTATACGTTATACGTTATACGTTATACGTTATACGTTATACGTTATACGTTATACGTTAAACGTTATACGTCATACGTTGTACGTTATACGTTATTCGTTATACGTTCTTCGTTACACGTTATACGTTATACGTCATGCGTTATAGGTTATACGTTATATAATACGTTATACGTTATACGTTATACGTTATACGTTATACGTTATACGTTATACGTTATACGTTGTACGTTATACGTTATTCGTTATACGTTCTTCGTTACACGTTATACGTTACACGTTATACGTTATACGTTATACGTTATACGTTATACGTTATACGTTATACGTTATACGTTATACGTTATACGTTATACGTTATACGTTATACGTTATACGTTGTACGTTATACGTTATTCGTTATACGTTCTTCGTTACACGTTATACGTTATACGTCATGCGTTATAGGTTATACGTTATATAATACGTTATACGTTATACGTTATACGTTATACGTTATACGTTATACGTTATACGTTATACGTTATACGTTATACGTTATACGTTATACGTTATACGTTATACGTTATGCGTTATAGGTCATACCTTATACGTGATACGTCATACGTTATACGTTATACGTTATACGTTATGCGTTATACGGTATACGTCATACGTTATACCCTATACGTTATACGTTATACGTTATACGTTATAGGTCATACCTTATACGTGATACGTCATACGTTATACGTTATACGTTATACGTTATACGTTATACGTTAAACGTTATTAGTTATACTTTATACGGTATACGTTATACGTTATACCCTATACGTTGTACGTTATACGTCATACGTTATACGTTATACGTTATACGTTATACGTTATACGTTATACGTTATACGGTATACGTTATACGTTATACCCTATACGTTATACGTTATACGTTATAGGTCATACCTTATACGTGATACGTCATACGTTATACGTTATACGTTATACGTTAAACGTTATTAGTTATACTTTATTCGGTATACGTTATACGTTATACCCTATACGTTATACGTTATACGTCATACGTTATACGTTATAGGTCATACCTTATACGTGATACGTCATACGTTATACGTTATACGTTATACGTTATACGTTATACGTTAAACGTTATTAGTTATACTTTATACGGTATACGTTATACGTTATACCCTATACGTTATACGTTATACGTCATACGTTATACGTTATACGTTATACGTGATACGTTATACGTTATACGTTATACGTTCTACGTTATACGTTATACGTTATACGTTATACGTTATACGTTATACGTTATACGTTATACGTTATACGTTATACGTTATACGTTGTACGTTATACGTTATTCGTTATACGTTCTTCGTTACAGGTTATACGTTATACGTCATGCGTTATAGGTTATACGTTATATAATACGTTATACGTTATACGTTATACGTTATACGTTATACGTTATACGTTATACGTTATACGTTATACGTTATACGTTATACGTTATACGTTATACGTTATACGTTATACGTTATACGTTATACGTTATACGTTATACGTTATACGTTATACGTTATACGTTATACGTTATACGTTATACGTTATACGTTATACGTTATACGTTATACGTTATACGTTATACGTTATACGTTATACGTTATACGTTATACGTTATACGTTATACGTTATACGTTATACGTTATACGTTATACGTTATACGTTATACGTTATACGTTATACGTTATACGTTATACGTTATACGTTATACGTTATACGTTATAGGTCATACCTTATACGTGATACGTCATACGTTATACGTTATACGTTATACGTTATACGTTATACGTTAAACGTTATTAGTTATACTTTATACGGTATACGTTATACGTTATACCCTATACGTTATACGTTATACGTCATACGTTATACGTTATACGTTATACGTGATACGTTATACTTTATACGTTATACGTTATACGTTATATGTTATACGTTATACGTTATACGTTTAACGGTATACGTTATAGGTTATACGTAATACGTTATACGTTATACGTTATACGTTATACGTTATACGTTATACGTTATACGTTATACGTTATACGTTATACGTTATACGTTATACGTTATACGTTATACGTTATGCGTTATACGTTATACGTCATACGTTATACGTTATACGTGATACGTCATAAGTTATACGTTGTACGTTATACGTTATACGTTATACGTTATACGTTATACGCTATACGTTATACGTTATAAGTTATACGTTATACGTTATACGTTATACGTTATACGTTATACGTTATACGTTATACGTTACACGATATACGTTTTACGTTATACGTCATACGTTATACGTTATACGTTATACGTTATACGTTATACGTTATACGTTATACGTTATACGTTATACGTTATACGTTATACGTTATACGTTATACGTTATACGTAATACGTTATACGTTATACGTTATACGTCATAAGTTATACGTTATACGTTATACGTTATACGTTATACGTTATACGTTATACGTTATACGTTATACGTTATACGTTGTACGTTATACGTTATACGTTATACGTTACACGATATACGATTTACGTTATGCGTTAGACGTTATAGGTTATACGTTATACGTTATACGTTATACGTTATACGTTATGCGTTATACGTTACACGATATACGTTTTACGTTATACGTTAGACATTATAGGTTATACGTAATACGTTATACGTTATACGTTATACGTTATACGTTATACGTTATACGTTATACGTTATACGTTATACGTTATACGTTACACGATATACGTTTTACGTTATACGTTATACGCCATACGTTATACGTTATACGTTATACGTTATGCGTTATACGTTACACGATATACGTTTTACGTTATACGTTATACGCCATACGTTATACGTTATACGTTATACGTTATGCGTTATACGTTACACGATATACGTTTTACGTTATACGTTAGACGTTATAGGTTATACGTAATACGTTATACGTTATACGTTATACGTTATACGTTATACGTTATACGTTATACGTTATACGTTATACGTTATACGTTATACGTTACACGATATACGTTTTACGTTATGCGTTAGACGTTATAGGTTATACGTAATACGTTATACCTTATACGTTATACGTTATACGTTATACGTTATACGTTATACGTCATACGTTATACGTTATACGCCATACGTTATACGTAATACGTTATACGTTACACGTTATACGCCATACGTTATACGTTATACGTTATACGTTATGCGTTATACGTTACACGATATACGTTTTACGTTATACGTTAGACGTTATAGGTTATACGTAATACGTTATACGTTATACGTTATACGTTATACGTTGTACGTTATACGTGATACGTGATACGTTATACGTTATACGTTATACGTTATACGTTATACGTTATACGTTATACGTTATACGTTATACGTTATACGTTATACGTTATACGTTATACGTTATACGTTATACGTTATACGTTATACGTTATACGTTATACGTTATACGTTATACGTTATACGTTATACGTTATACGTTATACGTTATACGTTATACGTTATACGTTATACGTTGTACGTTATACGTTATACGTTATTCGTTATACGTTCTTCGTTACACGTTATACGTTATACGTCATGCGTTATAGGTTATACGTTATATAATACGTTATACGTTATACGTTATACGTTATACGTTATACGTTATACGTTATACGTTGTACGTTATACGTTATTCGTTATACGTTCTTCGTTACACGTTATACGTTATACGTTATACGTTATACGTTATACGTTATACGTTATACGTTATACGTTATACGTTATACGTTATACGTTATACGTTATACGTTATACGTTATACGTTATACGTTATACGTTATACGTTATACGTTATACGTTATACGTTATACGTGATACGTGATACGTTATACGTTATACGTTATACGTTATACGTTATACGTTATACGTTATACGTTATACGTTATACGTTATACGTTATACGTTATACGTTATACGTTATACGTTATACGTTATACGTTATACGTTATACGTTATACGTAATACGTTATACGTTATACGTTATACGTCATAAGTTATACGTTGTACGTTATACGTCATACGTTATACGTTATACGTTATACGTTATACGTTATACGTTATACGTTATACGTTATACGTTATACGTTATACGTTATACGTTATACGTTATACGTTATACGTTATACGTTATACGTTATACGTTATACGTTATACGTTATACGTTGTACGTTATACGTTATACGTTATACGTTACACGATATACGATTTACGTTATGCGTTAGACGTTATAGGTTATACGTTATACGTTATACGTTATACGTTATACGTTATGCGTTATACGTTACACGATATACGTTTTACGTTATACGTTAGACATTATAGGTTATACGTAATACGTTATACGTTATACGTTATACGTAATACGTTATACGTTATACGTTATACGTTATACGTTATACGTTATACGTTACACGATATACGTTTTACGTTATACGTTATACGCCATACGTTATACGTTATACGTTATACGTTATGCGTTATACGTTACACGATATACGTTTTACGTTATACGTTATACGCCATACGTTATACGTTATACGTTATACGTTATGCGTTATACGTTACACGATATACGTTTTACGTTATACGTTAGACGTTATAGGTTATACGTAATACGTTATACGTTATACGTTATACGTTATACGTTATACGTTATACGTTATACGTTATACGTTATACGTTATACGTTATACGTTACACGATATACGTTTTACGTTATGCGTTAGACGTTATAGGTTATACGTAATACGTTATACCTTATACGTTATACGTTATACGTTATACGTTATACGTTATACGTCATACGTTATACGTTATACGCCATACGTTATACGTAATACGTTATACGTTACACGTTATACGCCATACGTTATACGTTATACGTTATACGTTATGCGTTATACGTTACACGATATACGTTTTACGTTATACGTTAGACGTTATAGGTTATACGTAATACGTTATACGTTATACGTTATACGTTATACGTTATACGTTATACGTTACACGATATACGTTTTACGTTATACGTCATACGTTATACGTGATACGTTATACGTTATACGTTATACGTTATACGTTATACGTTATACGTTATACGTTATACGTTATACGTTATGCGTTATACGTTACACGATATACGTTTTACGTTATACGTTAGACGTTATAGGTTATACGTAATACGTTATACGTTATACGTTATACGTTATACGTTGTACGTTATACGTGATACGTGATACGTTATACGTTATACGTTATACGTTATACGTTATACGTTATACGTTATACGTTATACGTTATACGTTATACGTTATACGTTATACGTTATACGTTATACGTTATACGTTATACGTTATACGTTATACGTTATACGTTATACGTTATACGTTATACGTTATACGTTATACGTTATACGTTATACGTTATACGTTATACGTTATACGTTATACGTTGTACGTTATACGTTATACGTTATTCGTTATACGTTCTTCGTTACACGTTATACGTTATACGTCATGCGTTATAGGTTATACGTTATATAATACGTTATACGTTATACGTTATACGTTATACGTTATACGTTATACGTTATACGTTGTACGTTATACGTTATTCGTTATACGTTCTTCGTTACACGTTATACGTTATACGTTATACGTTATACGTTATACGTTATACGTTATACGTTATACGTTATACGTTATACGTTATACGTTATACGTTATACGTTATACGTTATACGTTATACGTTATACGTTATACGTTATACGTTATACGTTATACGTTATACGTGATACGTGATACGTTATACGTTATACGTTATACGTTATACGTTATACGTTATACGTTATACGTTATACGTTATACGCTATACGTTATACGTTATACGTTATACGTTATGCGTTATACGTTACATGATATACGTTATACGTTATACGTTATACGTTATACGTTATACGTTATACGTTATACGTTATACGTTATACGTTATACGTTATACGTTATACGTTATACGTTATACGTTATACGTTATAGGTCATACCTTATACGTGATACGTCATACGTTATACGTTATACGTTATACGTTATACGTTATACGTTAAACGTTATTAGTTATACTTTATACGGTATACGTTATACGTTATACCCTATACGTTATACGTTATACGTCATACGTTATACGTTATACGTTATACGTGATACGTTATACTTTATACGTTATACGTTATACGTTATACGTTATACGTTATACGTTATACGTTTAACGGTATACGTTATAGGTTATACGTAATACGTTATACGTTATACGTTATACGTTATACGTTATACGTTATACGTTATACGTTATACGTTATACGTTATACGTTATACGTTATACGTTATACGTTATGCGTTATACGTTATACGTCATACGTTATACGTTATACGTGATACGTCATAAGTTATACGTTGTACGTTATACGTTATACGTTATACGTTATACGTTATACGCTATACGTTATACGTTATAAGTTATACGTTATACGTTAGACGTTATACGTTATACGTTATACGTTATACGTTATACGTTACACGATATACGTTTTACGTTATACGTCATACGTTATACGTTATACGTTATACGTTATACGTTATACGTTATACGTTATACGTTATACGTTATACGTTATACGTTATACGTTATACGTTATACGTTATACGCTATACGTTATACGTTATACGTTATACGTTATGCGTTATACGTTACACGATATACGTTTTACGTTATACATTATACGTTATACGTTATACGTTATACATTATACGTTATTCGTTATGCGTTATACGTTATACGTCATACGTTATACGTTATACGTTATACGTTATACGTTATACGTTATACGTTATACGTTATACGTTATACGTTATACGTTATACGTTATACGTTATACGTTATACGTTATACGTTATACGTTATACGTTATACGTTATACGTTATACGTTATACGTTATACGCTATACGTTATACGTTATACGTTACACGTTATACGTTATACGTTATACGTGATACGTTATACGTTATACGTTATACGTTATACGTTATACGTTATACGTTATACGTTATACGTTATACGTTTAACGGTATACGTTATACCCTGTACGTTATACGTTATACGTTATACGTTATACGTTATACGTTATACGTTATACGTTATACGTTATACGGTATACGTTATACGTTATACCCTATGCGTTATACGTTATACGTTATGCGTTATAGGTCATACCTTATACGTGATACGTCATACGTTATACGTTATACGTTATACGTTATGCGTTAAACGTTATTAGTTATACTTTATACGGTATACGTTATACGTTATACCCTATACGTTATACGTTATACGTCATACGTTATACGTTATACGTTATACGTTACACGATATACGTTTTACGTTATGCGTTAGACGTTATAGGTTATACGTAATACGTTATACGTTATACGTTATACGTTATACGTTATACGTTATACGTTATACGTTATACGTTATACGTCATACGTTATACGTTATACGCCATACGTTATACGTAATACGTTATACGTTACACGTTATACGTTATACGTTACACGATATACGTTTGCGTTACACGATATACGTTTTACGTTATATGTTAGACGTTATAGGTTATACGTTATACGTTATACGTTATACGTTATACGTTATACGCTATACGTTATACGTTATACGTTATACGTTATACGTTATACGTTATACGTTATACGTTATACGTTATACGTTATACGTTATACGTTATAGGTCATACCTTATACGTGATACGTCATACGTTATACGTTATACGTTATACGTTAAACGTTATTAGTTATACTATATTCGGTATACGTTATACGTTATACGTTGTACGTTATACGTTATACGTCATACGTTATACGTTATACGTTATACGGTATACGTTATACGTTATACCCTATACGTTATACGTTATACGTTATACGTTATAGGTCATACCTTATACGTGATACGTCATACGTTATACGTTATACGTTATACGTTATACGTTACACGTTAAACGTTATTAGTTATACTTTATACGGTATACGTTATACGTTATACCCTATACGTTGTACGTTATACGTCATACGTTATACGTTATACGTTATACGTTATACGTTATACGGTATACGTTATACGTTATACCCTATACGTTATACGTTATACGTTATAGGTCATACCTTATACGTGATACAATATACGTTATACGTTATACGTTATACGTTAAACGTTATTAGTTATACTTTATTCGGTATACGTTATACGTTATACCCTATACGTTATACGTTATACGTCATACGTTATACGTTATAGGTCATACCTTATACGTGATACGTCATACGTTATACGTTATACGTTATACGTTATACGTTATACGTTAAACGTTATTAGTTATACTTTATACGGTATACGTTATACGTTATACCCTATACGTTATACGTTATACGTCATACGTTATACGTTATACGTTATACGTGATACGTTATACGTTATACGTTATACGTTATACGTTATACGTTATACGTTATACGTTATACGTTATACGTTATACGTGATACGTGATACGTTATACGTTATACGTTATACGTTATACGTTATACGTTATACGTTATACGTTATACGTTATACGTTATACGTTATACGTTATACGTTATACGTTATACGTTATACGTTATACGTTATACGTTATACGTTATACGTTATACGTTATACGTTATACGTTATACGTTATACGTTAAACGTTATACGTCATACGTTGTACGTTATACGTTATTCGTTATACGTTCTTCGTTACACGTTATACGTTATACGTCATGCGTTATAGGTTATACGTTATATAATACGTTATACGTTATACGTTATACGTTATACGTTATACGTTATACGTTATACGTTATACGTTGTACGTTATACGTTATTCGTTATACGTTCTTCGTTACACGTTATACGTTACACGTTATACGTTATACGTTATACGTTATACGTTATACGTTATACGTTATAC